>NC_079457.1:46726887-46809144 GCF_903798145.1 Danio aesculapii
TCGTACACTGAGTCTAACGTAAGCACTTTTCAGGTGGAGTTTCGAACTTCTCCAACACTTCATCAGATCACAGGAAGTCAGATGCTAATGGTTATTGTCATCTAGAAAATACAGACATGATCACAACACAACTTTATCGACAGGATAAAAGAAACACAAGAAACACTGACACGAGGGCTGCGTCCCAAACAGCCTACTACTCAGTAGATACTGCATTTGAACTTAAACGTACTCCTCGGCCGTTAGAAAAGTGCGTTCTACACAGTATGAACGGGAGAAGTATGAATGGAAGTCGGACGTACTACATCCGCCATTTTATCATGGTCACGTAACCTACCTGCGTCAGTTGCGTCGCTTCACTCCCATTCATGATTACTCTCGTGTTGCATCATGGGATAGCGCAGCATGCATGGGATGCGCACTTCAGAATCTCGCCGGTTGTATACTTCTCGCATACTGATTTTCGAATTCTATGAATTCAGACGTACTACTCGGCTCGCATACTGATTTAGCGTACTGTATTCACCTTATTCTCCGCGTACGAGTGGGCGCAGCCATTTGAATCATTTTGGCTCGAGACTTCCGGTCTCATTCACTTCCATTCATTTTTAAACGTTAAAAACAGCTCGTTTTGCTGCTCGATGTTGCAAACTGATATTTTGTTATTATATTAATCTACTTTGTCTGTATAGTCATGCAAACACTTGTTTGTAGAGTAAATAGTGTGACCGTTTTCTGCCGTTTATTATTCCTAGTCATTTCTCCCATAGACAACTGAATCGGAAGTTCTAAAACAATGGCAAAAACGAGCGCACTTCCGCATTAAAGAATAAGGTCAATAGTGTGGAAGTATGCCGTTTCAGACGCAGCCGACGACTTCTGAGTAACAACACTGTGACCCCCACTAGCTAACACAAAAAACGTTTCGCTTCACGCACGCACATTTAACCAATTAATGGTCAGTGTTGGGGAAAGTTACTTTCGAAAGTAGTGCATGACAATATTGAGTTACTGCCCGAAAACTAACTAGTTGTAGGGTTGGGTGATGTCGACCAATTTGGCATCGTATGATGTCTAATGTGAAACATCGCGATGGACGATAGTGTCATCGCTGTAGGCGGCGGTGAATTAATTAGTTATGAATAATTAATTCATAACGAATAATTATTTGTAGCCTACCGTTTCAACTACCTGACCCGCATGGTCTTAGTTTTACCCATAACCAAATCATAAATAAAGATAAGTGACACACAGATTACCACCTGTCAATAACTTTTTCCTGCAGGACTCTGGCATGAATAGGCAGAGTGATGTGTGTGGTTATAATGGCGTCTACAAACTTGGTGGGTAAAAAAAGATGCACAACCAACAGTATCTGATGTTTTCACTAAAATGACTAAGTACAAGCGTGAAAGCGAAAGATTGACGCAGTGTACTGACACTGTGACATGTTACCTGATAGATTCAAAAGACCGAAGAGTCGTTAGCTAGAGACAAGGTTAATTAAATATCATGTTTAACAACTATAGCGAGACGCCATCCAGCGGTACATCCTTGATAAACTGTCCGACGTGCACTGCTCTCTGAGGTTTTGTGTACCTGTTGACTGCCTGGAGCTCGGACGTCCACATATGCTGCAGTGTGTGAGTGTGTGTGTGTGGTCACTGTATAGTTTTCATCTGTGTTTTCAGCAGTACAGAGGGAGAACTGTTCAGAAACGCTAGATGAAACGCCAGTGTGGACGTGGATCGATTTTGTTCTAAAACGCCATTTTAAAACTAAGATGTATCAGAGTAAACGAGGCCTCAGTGTGTATATTTCCTGAGCGGGTTGCTGCTGCAACGGGGCGGGGTGGAGGATCGCGATGCCCGTCTATCGACCCAACACTAACTAGTTGCGTTAATAAGTTACCTTGTATGGCAAGTTACGTTACGCTACTTTTGTGTTATTTTTCTGATCTGGCTGAGGCTTGATCTCTTTCAGAGCTTGTTTCTTTTTTAATAGAGGAGCTCTGCAATTACACAACACGCTGTATAACCTTCATTTATCTTTAATAATAATAATAAAAACATAATGTGCCCCTTTTGTAAAGCTGCAACAATAATTATTGTGAAAAACACTAAACAAACTTGAACTGAATAGTTTCAAGTCCTTAATCCAAAACCTGAGCCCTTTTCAAACCTTAAAAACACTAGATCACAATTCGAGCACTATCAAGGATTTCCAGCACCCGTATAAACCCTGACACCTGACACAATATATTAGTTTTTCCCTCTATGGAAGTCAACGGTTACATGTTTCCAGTTTAAAAGTGTCTTCTTTTGTGTTCAACGGAAGAAAAAAAAAGTAAACTTATGAAGGATTGGAACCACTTGAGGTCGAGTAAACAGGGCATTTTCATTTGTGAATGAACATACACTCGCTGGCCACTTTATTAGGTACACCTGTCCAACTGCTGATTAACGCGAATTTCTAATCAGCCAATCACATGGCAGAAACTCAATGCATTTAGGCATGTAGACATGGTCAAGACGATCTGCTGCAGATCAAAGCGAGCATCAGAATGAGGAAGAAAGGGGATTTAAGGGACTTTGAATGTGTCATGGTTGTTGGTGCCAGATGGGCTGCTCTGAGTATTTTAGAAACTGCTGATCTACTGGGATTTTCACGCACAACCATCTCTAGGGTTTACAGAGAATGGTCCGACAAAGAGGAAATATCCAGTGAGCGGCAGTTCTGTGGGCGCAAATGCCTTGTTGATGCCAGAGGTCAGAGGAGAATGGCCAGACTGGTTCCAGCTGATAGAAAGGCAACAGTAACTCAAATAAGCACTCGTTACAACCGAGGTCTGCAGAAGAGCATCTCTGAACACACAACACGTCCAACCTTGAGGCGGATGGGCTACAGCAGCAGAAGACCACACCGGGTGCCGCTCCTGTCAGCTAAGAACAGGAAACTGAGGCTAAAACTCACACAGGCTCACCAAAACTGGACAACAGAAGATTGGAGAAACGTTGCCTGGTCTGATGAGTCTCCATTTCTGCTGCCACGTTCGGATGGTCGGGTCAGAATTTGGCGTCAACAACATGAAAGCATGGATCCATCCTGCCTTGTATTAACAGTTCAGGCTGGTAGTGGTGGTGTAATGGTGTGGGGGAGATTTTCTTGGCACTTTGGGTCCATTAATACCAATTGAGCATGGTGTCAACGCCACAGCCTACCTGAGTATTGTTGTTGACCATGTCCATCGCTTTATGACCACAGTGTCTCCATCTTCTGATGCCTACTTCCAGCAGGATAACACACCATGTCATATAGTGTGAATCATCTCAGACTGGTTTCTTGAACATGACAATGAGGTCACTGTACTCAAATGGCCTCCACAGTCACCAGACCTCAATCCAATAGAGCACCTTTGAGATGTGGTGGAACGGGAGATTCACATAGTAGATGTGCAGCCGACAAATCTGCAGTGATGCTATCATGTCAATATGGAGCAAAATCTCTGAGGAATATTTCATATACCCTGTTGAATCTATGCCGCGAAGGATTAAGGCAGTTCTGAAGGCAAAAGGGGGTCCAACCCGGTACTAGTAATGTGTACCTAATAAAGTGGCCAGTGAGTGTATGCCAACATGAGCTCCAGGTCTGAGGGTGAGGCAGGTTGTGGGAAAGTTTTGGTGTACATCCATGTTGGCTCGCAGACCAGCAGAAACATTCAGAGGAGTGTTTTATCAGAAGTGCTGATTATCAGAAGAACAGATTAGCACAATCGCTTCAGCTTAAAGAACAAACCGAGCGTGATATGCCAGTCCGGCTCCTCCACAGTGTGCTACACCTGACATTTCTACCTTCATTGGGACGAAACAAAACAAATACTTGACGTGGTTGCAAATGATCCATAAAGCTGAACGGCATTCTTACACATCTCTCTTTTTTTATATACGCGTAAGCCTTGAATAAAGACGTGCATGTGTCATGTGAGCTCCTCACATGGTGTTGTAGAAAACATTACATGACATCTAAGGATAAAAATAACTCAGAATAATCCCAGATTAGGATGTTAAAGGTGCCGTTAAAGTTTTTTAGATGATATGTTAGTCTTAGGAATACCTATAAGCTAGTCTGCTCCAAAACAGTGACAAGATTAGTGCTTAGAAGATATAAACATCCAAAGTTTGCAGTTGTCAATTCAGCCTAAATAGACTTGACAATTTTTCTGACATCACAATTCATGACCAATCCAACGCTCTCTATTTTTCGACATGCCCCGCCCCTTTCTTCTCATTTGATGCGCTTGAGCTCAACCACTCTCACTGGCAGAGCTATAATAAAAACAAAACGCTATTGGCCGTTTTGTAAAAAGGGGAGGAGCTATACCAGGGGCGTTGCTAGACCCAATTTCGCCAAAATCACCAGTGTCCCAGTCAATGGTTTGAGATATGATTTACTTCATATGCGTGTTTATTAAGTGTGGTAATCCTGGAATAAGGACGTTATTCTCTATGTGCAACCGAACCAACGCTGGTAAACAATGTGTTTAATCAAAAAGCAAACTGACGCATCCCTGCATGTGCGCATACAACCATACCCGCGCGTCTTACACACCGCTCCTGCTGGACACTGACGCGCTGCTCTTCTCTCGGTAAGTCTCAGTTGTTAACGTGCCGAAAAAAGTACTTGTTGCTCACGCGCTGCTCATGCGTTGTGAAACTGGTGTAAGAGGTGACAGCATGCAGTGAGTTTTGCAATTATGCCACTAATATCACCATACTCCTCTAATTTTGTTTGCAGCACTATTCTCTGCACCTACCGAGTCAGTGACTACATTTACATGGACATCAGTAGGCCAGACGGAATCTGTGTAAACGGTGATTTTTTTGATGACCTTAATCAGACTAAAGTCATAATTGAACTAAACAAAATTAGTGGAGTATGACGATATTAGTGGCATTATTGAAGTGCAGTACAGACGTGTAAACTATTACCGTCATGTAGGACTTTTTGCATGCATTTTTTTTTGGCTGTTTGACACTATTCTCTGCACCTACCGAGTCAGTGACTACATTTACATGGTTATCAGTAGGGCCAGACGGAATCTGCTGACGTTTTTTGCTTTTTCTGCTGAGAATTTTGCTAAAAATCTACGGATTTCTGCGGATTATTTTGGGAGTATCATAACTAAAACCTTAATATGTGAAATAAAAAATAATATCTTATTAACTTATTTAATGTTTGAAATGCAAATCCAATTAGATCCACTTTATTTGGTAAACAAAGCAAGTCTCTCATATAATATCTCTACTAAAAGACAGGAAATATTACTGTACAAACTGCATTATACATAAATTAGATGAACATTTTCATATTAGTCAATATTATTACTGTAATTTAAAAACTGAATAAATATAGATATACACACATTTACTCAAGTAAATAAAACAATTAATGATGGGCTAAAAATCTACGGAATTCTGAGCAAAATATGCGGAATTCTGCTCAAAATCTGCGGAATTCTGCTCAAAATATGCGTAATTCTGCTCAAAATCTGCGTAATTCTGCTCAAAATCTGCAGAATTCTGCTCAAAATCTGCAGAATTCTGAGCAAAATATGCGGAATTCTGCGGAATTCTGAGCAAAATCTGCGGAATTCTGAGCAAAACATGCAGAATTCTGAGCAAAATATGCGGAATTCTGCTCAAAATCTGCGGAATTCTGCTCAAAATCTGCAAAATTCTGAGCAAAATATGCGTAATTCTGCTCAAAATCTGCGGAATTCTGCTCAAAATCTGCAGAATTCTGCTCAAAATCTGCAGAATTCTGAGCAAAATATGCGGAATTCTGCGGAATTCTGAGCAAAATCTGCAGAATTCTGAGCAAAACATGCAGAATTCTGAGCAAAATATGCGGAATTCTGCTCAAAATCTGCGGAATTCTGCTCAAAACATGCGGAATTCTGAGCTAAACATGCGGAATTCTTCTTAAAATATGCTGAATTCTGAGCAAAATATGCGGAATTCTTCTTAAAATATGCGGAATTCTGAGCAAAATATGCGGAATTCTTCTTAAAATATGCGGAATTCTGCTCAAAATCTGCGGAATTCTGAGCAAAATATGTGGAATTCGGAGCAAAACATGTGGAATTCGGAGCAAAACATGCGGAATTCGGAGCAAAACATGCGGAATTCTGCTCAAAGCATGCGGAATTCTGAGCAAAATATGCGGAATTCAGCTCAAAATCTGCGGAATTCTGCTCAAAATATGCAGAATTCTGAGCAAAATATGCGGAATTCTTCTTAAAATATGCGGAATTCTGCTCAAAATCTGCGGAATTCTGCTCAAAATCTGCGGAATTCTAAGCAAAATATGCGGAATTCTAAGCAAAATATGCGGAATTCTAAGCAAAATATGCGGAATTCTGAGCATATATGCGGATATATGAGTTGCTTTTTAAGTGTTACTTTCATGATCGTGTTACATGTTATAACACATAATTCGATTGACATCATTGCGTCACCGCACCATCCGCATTTCCTCCAGAGTTTCATGCAATTTCGGGTGTTACATTATTAATTTGTCGACTTTAACTGCAGTTTGGCACTTTCACTTTCATTCAGGAACATTTCATGCATGCCCCCTGACAAATGAGATATTGGATGCAACTATGAACTGGAAGAGTTGTTTTAAGTTCACACCACACTCTGAATGGAAGAAAAAACCTCCGCATTTCACAATGCAGGTGTCTGTGGTCTGCACTGACTCGGTAGGTGCAAAGAGTGTCAAACCCCATTGTGTCAAACAGCCGTGTGTGTGTGTGCGCGTGTGTGTGTGTGTGTGTGTGTGTGTGTGTGTGTACTATCCTGTCGCAAAATGTGGCGAAAAGTCCTACATGACGGTAATAGTTTGATTAAGGTGTTTACATGTCTGTACTGCACTTTAATAATGCGACTAAAAATCGGCATACTCCACATGTCTTAATTCGATTTCTCTCTAGTTCGATTATGACCTTAATCTGATTAAATTAATAAAAATAAATAAATAAATAAAAAATAAATAAATAAAAATCGTTGTTTACATGGTCGACTCTTAATCAGAGTATTGTCTTAATCGCATTAAAATCAAATTATTGGTGTCCATGTAAACGTAGTCACTGAAGGACCACAGACACCCACATCACGAAATGCAGAGGTTTTTTATTTCCATATGGCGTGCGCTAGGGCTGTGCAATTTGTGGAATTATAATATTAAATGATGCACATTCAAATTGCAAATGATGATTTGATTTGCATTTTAATTTTGCAGTCAAGATTTAGCTCAATAATCTGTAATCAAGCTTCTTACTGCTAAAATACAGTGAGTTGGTTAAAAAAAGAAACTGAGAAGATATTAACTCAGTCCAACATTTATTCAAATTAGTTTTTAAATATTCAGAAATTAAGCTCCGTTTTTTTCTAGAGCAAACAGTGAGCACATTAAAATGACCTTACCCCCCCCCCTGTAAACATGTTCAACTCAAATTAGACAGATAGGTGTAGCTTATACAAACATTCAGTCATTTTCTTTTGGGCTTAGTCCCTTTATTCATATGGGGTCGTCACTGCGGAATGAACCGCCAACTTATCCAGCATATTTATACGCAGCGGATGCCCTTCCAGCTGCAACCCATAAGATGGAAACATCCATACACTCTTGCATTCACTCACACACACTATGGTTAATTTATTCAATTAATCTATAGCGCATGTGTTTGGAGTGTGGGGGAAACCGCAGTGGAGGAAACCCACAGCAACACGAGGAGAAGATGCAAACTCCACACAGAAACGCCAACTGACTCAGCCGGGGCTTGAACCAGTGACCTTCTTGCTGTGAGGCGACTGTGCTACCCACTGCACCACCGTGACGTCCATTATACAATCAAAAGAATAATAATTATAAACACTCAGCAAACTAACATGGCTGATAAGAGGCAGACTGAAACGTTCTGATTGGGCTGAATGAAAGTGTGCTCACTCAATTGGGTAGTACGACTATCACACACAGACGGCAGTCACGCATTTTCTCTGAGCGGGGGAAATTAAATACATGTATATTCCATATCTCAGCCTCTTGCGATTAGCTAATCGTAACGCTTCAGATCGTGATTACGATTCGATTTCGATTAATTACACAGCCCTAGCGTGCGGTAACAAATTCCATTAAAATAACACTCCTCCTGCAGTTCATACTAGGGGTGGGCGATATGACCTAAAATTAATATCACGGTATTTTTCATCTTGAACGGTGACGGTATAATATCACGGTATTACTTTCAATAGCAAAATAATATACATCTCAAGGAAGAACGGACAAAAGAAAGTCTCACTTCTATCACTCTTTAAAAGTTTTGGTTTGGGTCATTGTAAATGCTCAGTCTTGTTATGAGCTGATCTTCATTTCTCTGTGTTGGTGGAATAAAGCAGGCGAGTCAGCCGCACCAATTTATGAGCAGACAGAGCAGGATTCTCATGATGACCACCGGCGCAATTCCGCTCTTTGTTATGAGCTGTAGTTTCAGTGTAAACTTAGTAAAGGTAAGTTTCTTTGGGGATGATGTGTACAGTGTTAGATTTTATATTTAGCAGACATTTGCGCTGAACACGCGGTGAATGCAACGCATCGAGATTCGGGCACCTTCTCCGAAAACACTCGATTGATCTCAGCTGGTGGATCAACATTTACCTCATGTCATGATCGCTGTCATCTGCGCCATTATTATTATTATTATAACTTTAGGTGAGGTTTCAGGATTGTATAGAAAAACAGAATAAACTAAATAAAAGGAATAAAAGGCCTGACCTGAGTATTTTCCACTTAAATTACAAATTTAGATTACAAAACGAAAACACTGAATCCTTTTTATAACCAGCATAGGCTGTTTTTATTTGAAGCTTATTTTAATAAAGCAGACCTACTAACTCAAATCAATCGCTCCACAGAAAATAAGCATTTTTAACGCACCGCTGTAATTTCTATATCCCAGTCCCTTTATCAACATTTTTTAATACAAGTCATTATTTTAAAAATTATGACTTGAGAATATGATTTTACCTCAGCGCTGCACTTTTCTCCTTCTCCCTCCCACTGAGTTCAGGTGACGGAGTGTTGTGAAGTAGTTAAACTCTCCTCAGTTTAATTTACAGTGTCAAACTGGCACAGGAATATCAGTATATTAATACTGGCTTTGCTAAAATGCTGGTCAAATGTAGGTATTTTTTTACAGAAGCTATTAACAGACGCGCATGCTGCGACCGGTGATGAGTCAACAATCGCATATATTTTGACTTATTTAAAGTAGGCTATAGGCTATAGCATATAATGATTTTGTGTAAAGACATTTATAAAAAAATGTAGCTAATATATCACAGGGGTTTGTATAGCAATTACAGTGGAGCATTAATTAAATCCTTTTTTTCCTGTGGAGCGAAACAAACACTGCACAGTTGTGTAGCAGATGAAGACGCACAAAAATATACAATTCAGATATTTTCGTCGGAAGAAAAATATTCTTTGAACGAATTTAGTTTTGTACAATTTGTATCTTAGTTTTTGTCGGTCAGTTATTTACAAAATAAACAAGAATAACTAATAAACTTTGAGGTGAAGCGATGTGCCTCAGGGTCCGCTATATGCCGCGGCCAAAACACAAACTAAATACAATCGTAATATAAATAAAATAAAAGTGAAATATTCAGTTTCGAATATGGAATCTTTGTTAACTGTATGATCAAAATTAAAAGAGCAGCCTATTCGAAATATTCGAAACTGAATATTTCACTTTTATTTTATTTATATTACGATTGTATTTAGTTTGTGTTTTGGCCGCGGCATATAGCGGACCCTGAGGCACATCGCTTCACCTCAAAGTTTATTAGTTATTCTTGTTTATTTTGTAAATAACTGACCGACAAAAACTAAGATACAAATTGTACAAAACTAAATTCGTTCAAAGAATATTTTTCTGCCGACGAAAATATCTGAATTGTATATTTTTGTGCGTCTCCATCTGCTACACAACTGTGCAGTGTTTGTTTCGCTCCACGGGAAAAAAAAAGGATTTAATTAATGCTCCACTGTAATTGCTATACAAACCCCTGTGATATATTAGCTACATTTTTTTATAAATGTCTTTACACAAAATCATTATATGCTATAGCCTATAGCCTACTTTAAATAAGTCAAAATATATGCGATTGTTGACTCATCACCGGTCGCAGCATGCGCGTCTGTTAATAGCTTCTGTAAAAAAATACCTACATTTGACCAGCATTTTAGCAAAGCCAGTATTAATATACTGATATTCCTGTGCCAGTTTGACACTGTAAATTAAACTGAGGAGAGTTTAACTACTTCACAACACTCCGTCACCTGAACTCAGTGGGAGGGAGAAGGAGAAAAGTGCAGCGCTGAGGTAAAATCATATTCTCAAGTCATAATTTTTAAAATAATGACTTGTATTAAAAAATGTTGATAAAGGGACTGGGATATAGAAATTACAGCGGTGCGTTAAAAATGCTTATTTTTATATATCTGCGCGGTTAACCGACATACCGCATGATTTCTTCCATTACCGTCACACCCCTAATTCAGACACACAAATGCTCCCAAATATATTATGAGGGCGCATAGATTAAATTTCGGGCGCTCATGCGACCAAAATGGTTGCAATTTCGAGCCCTGTAGTATAAGGACATGTATTCAGACCACAACTGAATGTTTGAAGAAAATTGAATGCCTTATTATTTAGAATTAGCTATTATTGATGTAAATGCAGCCGTTCAAGGCGCATAATTGATTTATACCGGTATTGACGGTATTAGAAAATCCATGTCGTGGCGCAATGTCACACCGGTGATGACTATGACACCGGTGTACCGCCCACCCCTAGTTCATACACATATCCAATATCTCGTTTGTCAGGGGGGCATGCATGAAATGTTCCTGAATGAAAGTGAAAGTGCCAAACTGAAGTTAAAGTTGACAAATTAAAAATGAGACAGCTGAAATTATATGAAACTCCGCAGGAAACATGGATAGCGCGATGACGCAATGACATTAATCGATCTATGTGCTATAACATTTACATTTAGTCATTTAGCAGACGCTTTTATCCAAAGCGACTTACAAATGAGGATTTACACAACTATAACAGTGAGCAAGTGCTATAGACAAGTTTCAGGTGTGTAAAGTCTAAGAAGCAAAGCATTAGTAATGTAATTTATTTATATATATATATATATATATATATATATATATATATATATATATATATATATATATATATATATATATATATATATATATATATATATATATATATATATTTTTTTTTTAAATAAAGCAACTCATGTAAACACCTCATGTTTATTTATTTATATTTATTTAGGTTTTAATGCCATATCAGCAGCACTGGCTATATTCATGGCAAAAACATATACTAAATATACAATATATAATCATATCAGTTTCTTAACAAACATACACGTAGCAACAACACGGAAAAGAATCATACAAAATCGTTTAGTTAGATTAAATTAAACATTCTAAAATCATATTATCGTCTTATTTAGATTACGGCGAATAACTCCATTACTGATGTCCATGTAAACAAAGCCAGTGTAACACTGAATCCCATTTTAGTGTTCGAAGAAAGTAGTGTGTGTGTGTGTGGGGGGGGGGGGGGGGGGGGGGGGAACAGGACGCATGCTAATGTACAAAAAAATATATAATAAAACAAAACTGTGAAGTTGTTTCCAATTCTCTCATTTCTACTTGACAAACACATTAATAACAGTAAAAAAAGAGAGAGAAACCGATGACTTCTTATTAGTGAACTGATTAAATATTTGAGAACTGCTTGCTAAGCTTAAATTATCTTATGATGCTGCAGAATTATCAGCTTCGTTTGTTTTTCAGACCTGCAAGTCAGTTTCAAAACACTCTGCACTGGCAGGATTTTCATGACCGTATCGAGCTTCTGCTCACCCAAGAAACAGCACAATTCCAGACACGGAGAAAACTCTTAGCAAGAGGGACGAACATAGGCGAACACGTGCGTCTTAACACACAGCTAAGCTCAATTAAAATTACTTCACAAGCCAGACAATATCATTCAGCCTCATGTCAAATTTGTGTTCTTTTTCAAATATTTCCCAATTTCTGTTTCAGCTGCAGCACATTTCTGATCATAATAGTTTTAATAACTCATTTCTTTTATCTTTGCGATGATGACAGCGCATATTTGAATAGATATTATTCAAGATACTAGTATTTAGCTTAACCCTTTAACTACCCCACCAAGAAAAAATATTGGATTGCATTTCTGAACTCCTAATGTCGCTAGTTAACACACTCAATGTATTTTTTTTCAATACACCCCATGATTTCTAAAATATCAACCTCTACCAAATGGTTGGCATGTCGGTTTATGGTAAAAGTACCGAAATTAATAAATATACAATTAAAAATATGAAAATATGAAGAGCAAGACTAATTTATTTAATATATTCAAAATTAAATCTTTTTTGAACATTTAAATCATCTTTATTTTTTGAAGTATGCCATAAAACATTTCAGATTCTCATTAAACGTGTATTCTTGTTTTTTTTTTTTACAATAAAACCAAAATCAAGTGTAGTAGTGCAACAGGATTATGTTTGTTTGATTTTTTTTATTAACCAACAATGCCGTGTGTGTAAACCATTATTAAAAACAGTCCTTCTTTATATCACTGTAACAGTCATTATTTAAAAGGGTAAAAACATGGTGAACCGTTTAGTAGAGCGGGCAGTCAAAGGGCTAAAAACACATCTAAAGGCTTAACTAGGTTAAAGTTAGGTTAATTAGGCAAGTCATTGTATATCAGTGGTTTGTTCAGTAGACAATCAAACACAAATATTGCTTAAGGAGGATAATAATATTGACCTTGTATTAAAAACAATAAAAACTGCTTTTATTCTAGCCGAAATAAACCAAATAAGACTTTCTCCAGAAGAAAAAATATTAGAGGAAATACTGTGAAAAACTCCTGAATCTGTTCAACATCATTTGGAAAATAACTGAAGAAATAAAACTTTACAGAAGGGCGAATCCTTTTGACTTCGACTGTATATATATTTGTTTATTATTCCAGCCCATGATTTCTAAAATATCAACCTCTACCAAATGGTTGGCATGTCGGTTTATGGTAAAAGTACCGAAATTAATAAATATACAATTAAAAATATGAAAATTTGAAGAGCAAGACTAATTTATTTAGGAAAAATATTCAAAATTAAACCTTTTTTGAATACTAAAATCACGTTTAATCTTTAAAGTATGTCATAAACTATTTCAGATTCTCATTAAACAGGATTTTGGTTTTATTGTAAAAAAAACAACAACAACTAGAATACAAGTGTAGTAGTGCAACAGGATTATGCCGTGTGTGTAAACCATTATTAAAAACAGTCCTTCTTTATATCACTGTAACATGGTCAACCGTTTGGTAGAGCGGGCAGTCAAAGGGTTAATGCCACATTTAAAGACTGATCTAGGCTAAGTAGGTTAAAGTTAGGGTAATTAGGCAAGTCACTGTATATCAGTGGTTTGTTCTGTAGACAATCAAACACAAATATTGCTTAAGGGGTTAATAATATTGACCTTAAAATAGCTTGAAAAATTTTAACTGCTTTTATTCTAGCCGAAATAAACCAAATCAGACTTTCTCCAGAAGAAAAATTATTAGAGGAAATACTGTGAAAAACTCCTGATTCTGTTCAACATCATTTGGGAAATATCTGAGGAAGAAATAAAACTTCACAGAAGGGCGAATCCTTTTGACTTCAACAGTATATTTATATTTATTTATTATTCCAGCCCATGATTTCTAAAATATCAACCTCTACCAAATGGTTGACATGTCGCTTTATGGTAAAAGTACCGAAATTAATAAATATACAATTAAAAATCTGAAAATATGAAGTTTAAGCTAGTAGTGCAACAGGACAATGATGTGTGTGTAAACCATTATTAAAAACAGTCCTTATTTATATCACTGTAACATGGTCAACCGTTTGGTAGAGCGGGCAGTCAAAGGGTTAATGCCACATTTAAAGACTGATCTAGGCTAAGTAGGTTAAAGTTAGGGTAATTAGGCAAGTCACTGTATATCAGTGGTTTGTTCAGGAGACAATCCAAAACAAATATTGCTTAAAGGGGCTAATAACATTGACTTTAAAATAGCTTTTAGAAAAATTAAAAACTGCTTTTATTCTAGCTGAAATAAACCAAATCAGACTTTCTCCAGAAGAAAAAATATTAGAGGAAATACTGTGAAAAATTCCTGAATCTGTTCAACATCATTTGGGAAATATCTGAAGAAGAAATAAAACTTCACAGAAGGGCGAATCCTTTTGACTTCGACTGTGTATATGTATATGTATTATTCCAGCCAACCTAAAAGAAATGACTTAATCCAGAAGATCAACATAATAGGAAATACTGTGAAAAAGTTCTTGCTCTGTTCAATCAAATATGTCAAAAAGAATCCACATTTCACATTAAAGCCATTTATTTACACAGGATTGGTTCATTATACTGCTACACCTCCAGCTGGCCGACTGAGCGTCGCTTTAAGACAGTCATGTATAACTTCAGACACACACATTACAGCAGTGCGAGGCTCGTTGGGTGTTTTTTTTCTTCTGTTTAGTGTGGCTGGTGCATCCGGAGCAGAGCGCAGCTGTGTGTAAGACATCCCGCCGCAGGAAAACAGCAGCGCAGATGGGCCTGTCCTACAGTCAGCACTGCACAATACTGCCACATGTGTGTGCGCGCGTGTGTCTACAACAGCAGCATAACACAAAAACACACACATGCACACACTCAATCAGAGCAGCGCAATCCAGCCCGCCAGAAGAAAACCAACTTTACAAACTAACACACCTCGCATGCGGACGAGCACACCGACGGAGCGCTCACAAATCAGGTTCCTCCAAGGAAATTCAAAACAAACATCTCAAGTAGGGCTGCACGATTTTGGAAAAATCTGACAATGCGATATATATATATTGTGCTATAAATAGAATTTCATCAGATGATTTAAATAGCTCCATTCAGAAAGATTTCACTAATTAGATGGTCCGGGATGATCAAGTGTTTTCCATGCAGTGCATATATATTACAAGAATATATTAAAGCTGCGAGAAGTGATGAAAGGGACCTCGCACCCGGGCTAACCACCTCACCACTGCCTCAGGATGACAGAGAACAGCGGACAATAATAATTTAGGCTGAGATATATATATATATATATATATATATATATATATATATATATATATATATATATATATATATATATATATATATGACAAACTTCCTCCTGTCAGCAGGTGGCGCTATGACTGTGACTCAATATTGGCATGTAAATGTCTTCAGGAGAGGACTTTTATCAACCATGTGAAGTTTCAGGCAGATCGGACATCGTGTGGTTGCGTTAAAAGTACTTCGAAATTGTACAAACATCAATTTTTGCCATTTCTGGGGCGTGTGGAAAGTTTTGTGAGTTTGAGCATGTTTAGACCCTCAAAAATAAAAAAATTAAATAAATAAATAAAATAATTAAATAAAAAAATTTATAAATTAAAAAAAATAAATAAATAAATAAAAAAAATATATATAAAATAATTAAATAAAAAAATAATAAATAAAAAAATAAAAATAAATAAAATAATTAAATAAATAAAAAAAAATAAATAAATAAAATAATTAAATTAAAAAATTAATAAATTTTAAAAAATAAATAAATAAATAAAAAATAAATAAATAAAATAATTAAATAAAAAAAATAATAAATAAAAAAAATTTAAATAAATAAAATAATTAAATAAATAAAAAATAAATAAATAAATAAATAAAATAATTAAAAAATAATAATAATAATAATAATAATTAAATAAAAAAATAAATAAATTAAAAATAAATTAATTAATTAAAAATAAATAAATAAATTAATTAATTAAAAACAAAATAAATAAATAAATAAAAAATTTATAAAATAAATAAATAAAAAATTTATAAAATAAATAAATAAATAAATAAATAAATCGCGATTCATTCTCCGGAAGAAAAAGAAGAAACAGAGCAATGCCGATAGGGCCCACACACCGTTTCGGTGCTCGATCCCTAATAAAAATGACAAACTTAACGTATAAGTAAAATGAACAGTGCTTTGTCCAGCTCTAATCTCACTGAAATTCTCCACGTGAAGAAAGAAGTTTTGTGCTGTCAGAATACACTTTTAGAAACACGACCGAAACCACTTAAAGGGGAAATCTGTATGTTTGTTTGGCTAATTTCATGTGGAGATGAAGAATACTGCAGATATACAATATAATAAAGTTTTGAAATCTGTATGTATACATAATGTAATTTATACTATACTATAACCATCCTTTTAATGAGAAATTGACTCATTAAATAGCTTAAATAAAAGTTTCTGCTGCTTGTTCAAACTACTTATTTAAAACGAGCTGAATCAACACAATTCTCAAGTTTTTTGGGGCGACAACTTGATTGTTTTATGTTCAATCCAGTTAAATTTGTAAACATTTATTCAGTAAACTTAATTGAATTGTGTTGGGACAATTGTGTGAAACCCTGCATTTTACAGTGTAAAAATATCTGTTGACTAATAGTGTTTTTCATTTATTCACAGTTGTGAACTGCATTATGGGATGTAGATCTCTGCTCTGTCGACTTTAAATGTTGAAAATAAACTCTACAGTTCAGACTTTTATTGACATTTTTAGTTGTTTAGGAAATAATAGAGAAATGAGTGTGTGAAATAACAGAAAATGTCCTGGCAGTTTATTACAAGGTGTTTATAGCGTAATATACAACACCAACCCAGATTATATATCCATTTAATCTATTAAAATGTTCATAAAAGTCACTTTTTCAAACATATCAAAGTTAAAAGTTGTTGGACGAAAGATCAAGACCCCATAATGCAATTAAAAAAGCATAAATGAACAGTTGTGGAGTTAAACTGCTGAGTTTTACCAACTTCTAGCTTAGCATTGAAACAGATTAGACCGTTAGCATCTCTTCAAAAATCAGCAAAAGGGTTTCGATAATTCCCCTATTTAAAGCTTGACTCTTCTGTGGTTATATGGTGTACTAATACTCTCATTCTGGTGTGATAACCAAGAAACTTTGCTGCATGGTTACAACAGGTGCAATGATACTACACGTCACCGTTAGCTTGCTATATAGATGGGGACTATTTTTGGGCACTGCGTAACATCATCGCACTGCTATAGTCAAGATATAGCAGCAAACTTCCTTAATCATTACGCCAGAATGAAAGTATAGCTCCTAGACATATCATCTAACCATCTTGAGAATTGTTTGCGATTTCACAATTTGATCAGATTCTGAGACTCAGGATTGGATTCTTGCCCTAAATTAGTCCCTACTGTTTCTAGCTGTGCGACTACATCTAAATACATTTAACTGGAATTGGAGTTTACAGGCTTTTGTTAATGATCTGAATCTATGCATGACAGTACTGTCATCTTAAAGATGATTTATTTTATTATTATTCAGTCTAAACAAGCTCTGAATGAAACAGACGAATGTCAGATGACAAATTATAAAGAACAAACAGTTCTTATTCTAAATAACAGAGCATTATTATGCTTTATTTTTGTTCAAGGTCTCTACAGGTTTAACCAAGTCAAATTTAAGAGTCTTTTAAGACCATTATGAATTAAATGTGAAACTTTTACAGGGCTAAACACTAATGATTAATTATAATGGCCCGGTCTGTGGCAAAAAACAACTAAATAATAATAATTATTTCTTATTATAGATTCTTCATTCATTCATTCATTTTCTTTCCGGCTTAATTAATCCGGGGTCACCACAGTGGAATGAACCGCCAACTTATCCAGCACGTTTTTACGCAGCGGATGCCCTTCCAGCTGCAACCCATCTCTAGGAAACATCCACACACACATTCATACACTATGAACAATTTAGCCGTCCCAATTCACCTGTACCGCATGTCCTTGGACTGTGGGGGAAACCAGAGCACCCGGAGGAAACTCGCGCGAACGCAGGGAGAACATGCAAACTCCACACAGAAACGGCAACTGAGCCGAGGCTCGAACCAGCGACCTTCTTGCTGTGAGGCGACAGCACTACCTATTGCACCACTGCGTCGCCCTTATAGATTCTTATCATTTCTAATTATAGTAATTATTTCTTAGCGACATATTTTAATGTGTCAAAACAAGTAAAACTCTAGCTGCATAAACAATTTTCAACATATTTCATTTTTAATGATGTGTTTAACACTTAAAAGTATATTTATTATAAAAACAATGACACAAATAATCAAAAAGATTCATTTGTTGGCTTTCGGTCTGAATTGATTGAGCATAATGTTATTGTTAATGTTAGTCTGTTATTATCAGGAGGAATTGTGTAGTTGATTTTAGTTTTATTTCCCTGATTAGTGAATTTAACTTGGAGGAATTACTGAAATAAATGTCAAACAGCTATTGTGAATCTCTTTACAATAAAAAAAAAACTTAAATATCAATAAAAGGTATTATTTATATAGATTAGGGCTGCACAATATATCGTTTCAGCATCAATATCGCTACGTGATCGCAATAGTCACATCGCAAGTATATGCAATGTTGATTCTGGATTATAATAGATTTCGCAAGTGTGTTTTTTGAGGCTTGTGACTGTGTGAGGGTTTTAAAAGTATTCAGACCTATGAAATTGTACCGTTTGTAACTTTAACAAATAAATAACGATTAAATTGTTTATAAAACGAAGACTGCGCAGTATTATTTTACATTTGATTATTCAATTATTGTACACCTGAACACAGTTCAACAATCAAACGCTGACCATTTAATTTGTATATCTTTCTTTATTGAATTTGTCTGTGCTTGTAAAATGTTTCTTATATTTTACGCATACGCACTTCCCTACAGAATCATCCCGATCAATCTAAAATGATCAATTCTTTCTAAATAGTTATTCAGCACATCAAGGTAAACTGTATTCATTTCGCAGAATAAAAAAAAAATAATCGCAATGTAAGATTTTTCCAATATCGTGCAGCCCTAATATACAGTTGAAGTCAGATTTATTAGCCCCCCTGTTAATTTTTCCCCCCAATTTCTGTTTAACGAAGAGAAGATTTAACACATTTCTAATCATAATAGTTTCAATAACTCATCTCTAATAACTGATTTATTTTCTCTTTGTCATGATGACAGTAAATAATATTAGACTAGATATTCTTCCAGACACTTCTATACAGCTTAAAGAGACATTTAAAGGCTTAACTAGGTTAATTAGGTTAACTAGACAGGATAGGGTAATTAGGCAAGGTATTGTATAACGATGGGTTGTTCTTTAGACTATCAGAACAACATATAGCTTAAAGGGGCTAATAATTTTAACCTTAAAGTGGTTTTAAGAATTTTAAACTGCTTTTATTCTAGCCGAAATAAAACAAATAAGACTTTCTCCAGAAGAAAAAATATTATCAGACATACTGTGAAAATTTCCTGAATCTGTTAAACATAAATGGCAATATTTAAAAATAAAGAAAAAATTCAAAGGGGGGCTAATAATTCTGACTTTTACTGTGTGTGTGTGTGTGTATGTGTATGTGTATGTGTATATATATATAGGTCCACGAGCCAGGACTCGAACTCAGGACGCCCTGTTGCAATATATGTTGCTGCACTAACCCTTGGGCTATCAGTGCCAACGTCCATAGTATTTTTGCTCCTACAATGGCTGTCAATGGCTTGTATTTTCCAACATTCTTCAGAATATCTTGTTTTGTGTTCAGCAGAAGAAAGAAACTCATAAACGTTTAGGAGCACTGTGAGTAAACGATGAGGAAAGCTCATTTTTGGTCGTCCTGTCCCTTTAAGAACCCTTATAAGGCTACAGGGCATTAAAATTAAAAGAGGGGCTAATAATTCTGACTTCAACTGTAGACTGTTGGTGATTGGATGGATGTTGGCCCAATAGAGCAGCTTGATTTGGACAGAGGAAAACTAAGACCTGTTTTAAATGATCTACAAGTAAATATTTCAGCAAATTTAAGACTTTTTAAGGGTTACAATTTTGTTTTTAAAATTGAAGACATTTTAAGACTTTTTGAGAGCCCAGGGACACCCTGCTGCTGTTTGCTGATAACCTTTCAACAAAAAAAGTGTCTTCAAAACTAAAATGTTTTAATAAAATGCATATTAGGACATTACAATTGTTTTTAGTCCAGAGCCACTAGCTTTTAGTTACTGTACTCCCAAAATCAGTATAAATCTCCAGGGTTTTTCAAAACCCTGCGCAAAAATAGCAAAGTTTGCTGTTTGTTCAAGTTACTTATTTTAAATAAGCTGAAACAACACCATTCTTGCTTTTTTTTTTTCAACAACTTAATAGTTTT
Organism: Danio aesculapii; assembly: GCF_903798145.1. Lineage (NCBI taxonomy): Eukaryota > Metazoa > Chordata > Actinopteri > Cypriniformes > Danionidae > Danio > Danio aesculapii. The sequence continues at coordinate 46,747,397 of NC_079457.1, forward strand.
GTTCAATTCACTTCAATTTGTGAAAACTAACAAGCGAACTCAATTTCTTCATGTTGTCCCAACACAAATCGGTTGTGTGGAGCCCAGCATTTCTACTGTGCAGATTCTGTCCGGCCCTGCCCATGAGTAAAATCAGAAAGGAAAAGAAATGTGGAGGGGGGGGCACATTTAGTATACTTTGGTTCTAACATCTCCATTCATGGACAACACAACAAAAACTAGCACCATCTCCAGACCACTGAGACATCTGGTCACTTTGGCACTTAAAAAAACGATTGGTTTCTGAATCCAAACCCACAACGATTAGCATCAGAAACTTACTTTCGCCCTCGATTTTATCCGTTCCTCTGGTCCAGATAATCTGCCTGGTCTCGAGCTTGACTTGAAACGTCCTTCTCTCGGGTCTCTGGGACTTTTTGGAGTAAAAGAGCGTGAGTACGGTGCCCAGCTCCAGATCCCGGTACAGATTGTTCACCTCGGTGTCGCTCAGAGCCCAGGGTACAGGTCCATTGGAGGAGAAGCCCGCGCTCGCAGCCATTTCCCCTGTTTGTTCTTCAGTTCCTCTCAGAAACGCTCACAGGACACCTAGCAAAAACAAGCATCAGAAACACCACATAAAGCAACTGTAAGGCATAAAGCAGAGCTCACACATACACACCAACCATGAACACACACACACACACACACACACACACACACACACACACACACACACACACACACACACACACAGAGGCCTGCTGTACAATACATCCACAGTTCACCTTTATGCTAATTTTATACGTATATATTTTAATATATATAAATTATTAGTCATTAGCTGTGATGCATGTATTGATAATCATTGCATAACGGATTGATATTATTATGTCACACACAAGAACAACAGATCCCAATCAAAGCTAATCATTAAATTCTAGTATGTTTAACTAGATTAAATTGAGTTGATCTGACGTATGATTCATGATTTGCTTCGATATAACCAATAACACTTTATTTTGATGAGCAAACAATGAGAGAGCGAAAAAAAAAATCACAGATTCTGCTTTATTAATAACAGCTCGTCGTCGCGGTTTTACTCCTCAGATGAGAACAGGAAGGCTGTATATAAAGATGTGAAGGAGCGCCTATATTGTTTGCAGTGGTGGTGGTGATGATAATAATACTACTAACAGTTACTAATAATAATAAGTCAGGTCTGTTATGTCTCACCGTGTCTGAATGCAGCAGCTCCGTGGACTCGCCGAAAGCAGAAACACACACGCAGACTGTCCGCAATCTCCGCAGGCTCATGTCGTACGGTGCTCGGCCGTGTTGGCGGATCGGCGCGGTGATCGAGCCGACGGAGAGTTTCTTCTCTCCGCCATGAGCTGCTGAGTGAAGCCCTTCCCCCAACCAGCCGAGCCCTGCAGCCGGGGCAGCACACGGCCTCTTAAAGACACAGTGCGCACTTTCAGCACTCGCACACTGCCACCTCAAGTGTGTGTGGAAGCACAGCAAAATTCCAGTGTTGGCTAAGTTACTTCAAAAAAAGTAATTATAATTACTAATTAGGCAAATAAGATTCTGACGGTATGATAACCATGGATAAAAATGTCTGTTTCACTGTATCACGACCCTTTAACGTGACTGTTAAGACACATTTAACGGTCATCATCATTGAAAGTTTTTAATATTAAGATTTTTAAAATGTATGCATATTTATATGTATTTATGAATGTATTTTATCATCATTGGTCAAATTACAAAACAACTAATTACTGCTTGTGTGCAGCGTTCGCAATGCAGTAACTATGAGGGTGGGTTGTTCTCTCATCTGGCTGCCGTTATCAGTCTCACACTATTGTTTTCCTTTTTCTGAAAGTCTTGTTAACACCATCACTGAGTTTTTCTTCATTATTTCAGCAAATAGGATTGTAAAAACAAGTACAACAACAAAAAATTGTACTCTGCCATTATTTTATTTATTTAAAACCATCAGCAACATACATACAACAACACCCCTGCTGAAAAATCCAGCTTAAACCAGCCTAGGCTGGTTGGCTGGTTGGCTGGTTTTAGCTGATCGACCAGTCTGGTTTTAAAGGGGTTTTGGCCATTTCCAGGCTGGTGTCCAGCCATTTCCAGCCTGGTCTTAGCTGGTCAGGCTGGAAAATGACCAGCTAAATCCAGCTAAAACCAGCCTGGTTTAAGCTGGACATAGCTGGTTTTGGCTGGGCTCCCAACCTGGCTAGGCTGGTCGAGCTGGTTTTAGGTGGTCATCACCCGGCCTGACCAGCTAAGACCAGGCTGGAAATGGCTGGAAACCAGCCTGTAAATGGCCAAAACCCCTCTAAAACCAGGCTGGTCGACCAGCTAAAACCAGCCAACCAGCCTAGGCTGGTTTAAGCTGTTTTTTTCAGTAGGGAGAATATAAAAGGTGAACATAAAAAACAAACAAACAAATATTCATTCATACATTTTCCTTCAGCTTAAGCCCCGGTCAGATCACACGAATTTGTCACGATTTCGGCACGATTTCCTTGACATAGGGTGTCGTACTCGTGGGGATTCGTATACGACAAATGGGCGTCAAGACACAAGATTCAATCGCTTCTCATGTTATGTGGCATAGTCAGACATCCCGCAAATGCATAGATACTTCCAGATGCCCACAAACGAATGATATTCTCCTGGAAATAGCACGTCTCCCAACCGATCCTCAAATACGTCCCGCATCCCTCCCCACTCTTCAGATACATCAACACAATCTCACGGCAATTCGTAACTTTTTGATTTAGTGGCTAATTCGTACGAATTCCTACGATCTAATTCGTACAATTTAGTACGATTTGCTCATCACCCAATGACGGTTGGGTTTAGGGGTGGGGTTAGGTGCCACGCCTCCTTTTTAAAATCGTACAATTTCGTACGACTGAACTCGTACGAATTCGTACGAATTAGCCACTAAACTGTCAAAACGTAAAATACTTACGTTTTCTCGTAAGATCAGGCTGGATACGTCGCACACCCACCCTCTTTATACTCGACACGCACCCCCCTACAACCCCCAAGCCCCCCAGGTTTTCATATTCGTCGCGAAAACCTCCAGCAAATAAGCTCTGTCTTGCCCGGAAATTACTTCTGCCAACTTGGGATTTCTGCATAATTCACGACAACCGATACCATGACTGCGACGCCTCACGACACTATCGCAGGAAGTCTAGCATGTTTAATTTTTCTCTCATTTTCTCGTCCAACACAATCTCACGGCAGTTCTTGTTTTGGCAAATATAGCGGACTTGTTTTGAGGCGCATCACCTCAAATGTTATTCATTAATCTTGTTTATAAATAACGCACCGACAAAAGATACATTTAAATTAAGTTAAATATGAAAAAATAGCAAACGAAATTCGTTTCAAAAAGATTTTTTACAAGAAAAATACGAATTATATTTTTGTTTGTGCCGATACGGATATATGATTTGTTTCGCTCTGAGGAAAAACAGGATTTAATGAATGCTTCACTGTGATTTTATCACAAATTTCAGTTAAATATTTGCTAATTTTTTTAGTTTGTCAATATTTTAAAGATGCTTTCATTTTGTTCGTCTCACTCGCGACAAGTTCAGGCGAAGGAGTGTTAATAAGAAACCCATGCCAGGAAAATATACATGTACATTTCAAAGAAAATATCTTAATATTAAAAACGAAACATAAGATTGATCCTAAACATGTCGTAACGAATGCCCTTAAATAATGTAATAATTAGTTGTCTGCAAGCATGAGAGTTTATTGAGATTTAAATAAGATTTAAAAAATTGAAATTGAGATAAGAAACATTGTTATAGCCACACTTGTGACTGCTTTGGGAAATAGCGCTCGTTGTAGACGTCACGGGATGACTGATCGTGAAGGAACGTGTAGTCTGGCACGTCTGTTACCCACGACAATCTGACATAGTGACTTTCGTAATCGCATCTAAAAATGCCTGCCTCTGCGCTCATGCTCTCGTGGTGTCTGTCACTGTTAGGCAACCATCACCCATTCTATCACAGGATGACCATTGCTGTAGCTCTGATACAGGTTTTACTTATGGAGAAAATTAAAAAATGTTGGGTGCTCTGCATTTGTCTGAGGTCATTTGTCTAGTTATTACTGAAATGTGTATATTCCGAGTGTGAAGTGCATTTGCGGCATTCTGGAGAGTTAAAATGTTTGTCTCCATTTTGATATAACGAATTGCACGTGCCAAGGAAGTGATATGTGAATGGCTCCTGGAGTGTGTGGAACAGCCCTTAATGTTTCTCATTTACATCAAGAGGAGGGATGTTAGCATTGTCAAACTCAATTGTGGGTCCATTGTGTCATGTTGAGAGTTGAAAGCAGAAGTTGAAAAACTCTCAACATTTCAAGTGCTCGGTGGCCCATTGGTTAGCACTGTCGCCTCACATCAAGAAGGTTGCTGGTTCGAGTTCTGGCTGGGCTAGTTGGCTGTGTGGAGTTTGCATGTTCTCCCTGGTGTGGGTTTCCTCTGGGTGCTCCGGTTTCTCCCACAGTCCAAACACATGTGGTGTAGGTGAATTGAATAAACTAAATTGGCCTTAGTGTATGAATGTGCTTGTGTGAATGAGAGTGTATGGGTGTTTCCCAGCACTGGGTTGCGGCTGGAAGGGGAAAGCTGTTGTGTAAAAGATATGCTGGAATAGTTGGTGGTTCATTCCACTGTGGCAACCCCTAAAATAGAGACTCAGTCGAAGGAAAATCAATGAATAATTTCAAGTGCTACAGCAGGATTTAGCTTATTCAATTCCCCTATAGCGCATGTCTTTGGACTTGTGGGGGAAACCGGAGCACCCGGAGGAAACCCAGGCGAACATGGGGAGAACATGCAAACTCCACACAGAAATGCCAAATGACCCAGCCGAGGCTCAAACCAGCGACCTTCTTGCTGTGAGGCGATCGTGCTACCCACTGCACCACCGTGATGCCCTATAATAATACTACTACTTCTAGTTTTGTACCTTTATTGTGTCCTGGTCCAAGTTGGATGTGATTGGCTACCATTGCTATGATGATCTGACAACACGAAGCCTCTATAAAGAGTTAACACCAATGCCCGCATACAGCTGCGGCCATAAGTAATGAGAATTATTTATTAAATTACCCATTACTTGTATTTTATTAATGTCTACCCCTACAACAACCCTAAACCCAACCCTCACAGTAATGTAAAGCAGCATACCGAGTATAATTCAGACTATTTATTAAATTACCCATTAAATTGTATTTCATTAACAACCCTAAACCCAACCCTCACAGTAATGTAAAAAATGTTGTATAGTGTCACGATAATTGTATCGTCAGCTGTATGCCATCTAGATTTTGACACCTGAAAGACCTCAGTTTCCGCATTGATCCCGTAGGCCAGCCGGAACACCCGCCGATGACCTACTCACACCTGCAGCTTCTCCACGATGGACGTCCAGTGTTCTCCAGCCTCCGACTACAACTCTGCATAAACAGTTTGGCCTAACTGAGCCTGGTTTCCTTCGAAGTTTCTATCCCTTCACTTTCGTCAATCGGTAAAGTTTGCTCCTCGCCAGTCGCCACTGGCTCACTTGGTTTGGGACTGGTGGAGCTGCGCATCGATGGATTTGCTCTTCAGTGCTTGGACTTTCAGCAGTGAAAATTAAAGCACGCTGAACTGAACTGAACTGATCTTCAACTCTGAAAACTGGACTGACAGTTTCAGCTTACTAAAACGTCTATGTTAATGCCCTGTGTGAACGCAGTGCAACACGTAATTCCCTGTAGTAAATGCGAACCCTGATCTTACAGATTTTGACTCACACAAGCGTTCCTGAAGCTTTCTAAGATTATAGTCGAACCACTGCAGACACATGGACTGTTTTGACAACGTTTTCAGTTCCTTTTCTGGACTTTATCCAGTGTCTTGGGACCGTTGCTGTCTATGGAGGATGAGGGAGCTCTCGGATTTCATCTAAAATATCTTCGTTTGTGTTCAGAAGATGAATGGACTGTAGATCTTTGATTCTGGAACGCTCTTCACAGCTTAGCCTCATCGCTGAGTATTTGTCGGACAGAAAGAAAGCATGCTGTGCACTGGTGAAGTGTGCAGATGTGCAGTGCCCTCAGAGGAAGAGGTTTTCAACCAAAGCCTCAAGTGCACCTTCACGGCACATTCACACGATCACAGCACAGGGCACAGAGGATGTGGACAGCATGACCTTAAAACCTTCATTCCAGCCTCATTATCTCAATAAACAAGTGTCTTTTTAACATCAACAAAATACTGTATTGTTCCGCATTCATCCCTAACTTGCTCAGTTAACCTAATTAACGTATTTAAGCCTTTAAGTTGAACTTGAATAGTAGTATCCTGCAAAATAACTAGTAAAACGTAATGTTCTGAAATCATTGCAGTTCAAAATATAAGGTGATTGTCAAAAAATTATTTACTAGAAATTACTAAAAATATGTAGTCAAGGCTGAAATTATTCATACCTGTCACGGTCACAAGCGATCGTAACTCCTAGATCGCTGGTTTGCACATAAGGACTACAAATCTGCTTGTAAATGGACTACATATTCAGTCATGCCACACTTACACTCACACCTGCTCCAAGTCTCTACTGATTACACTCGCACCACCTGAGCATTGTCAAAGACTGATTACAGACACTACTTAAACAGCACACACTCTCATTTCCATTGCTGAGTCTTAATATCTGTAAAGTGACACTACAACGCGTTTCCCTTAGTCTTGTTCCTCCGTGTTTTTTGGATCTTTGCCTGGTTTCCCTTTCTCCTTGTCTGCCGCCTGTCTACCGACCTCTCGCCTGTGTTTGACTACGATTCTGGACTGCCTTTATACATCTGTTTGCACCTGTGTTGACCATTGCCTCCCTGACGTTGAATAAACCTGCAAGTGGATCCTAAACCTCAGTTGTCTCTGTCGCTCCCCGTGTTACAATACCCCTGGGGCATGAATAATTTTGGGCATGACTGTACATTCAACAGCTTTAAATACTTACAATTGAAATACTTACAATTTCACAGGAGGGCACGCTTCTTTTATTTAAATTTTGTCAGCTGAATTCCCAAAAACACCACTTGGAGAGTACTTTTACTTCAGTTTACTGCACTCAAGTATCAAGTCAATTTTGTTCTGGCTCAACCTTTACATTTCGCTGTCATAAATGGTGACAATATTGTAGGAAATATCAGTTTTAGTCTAAACTTATCTGAAGAAAAGCCAATGTAGAGTTCAACTCTCAAACATCACACTGAACATGAGCTGTTAATGACCTATAATACAGTAATGCAAAGCAAAATAAACCTCTAAGCTAGCATTGTAGCATAGCCCAACGTGATTTACAATGGGATTCATTTCTACATTTACAAAGTCTGAGCTCTAACCATGATTTTAGTGTGATTATAGCTATTTAAAACACACAAATAAGCGTCCTACAGAAGTGGTCCCCCTTTGTTTTCGGATGGTATAAAAATAAGCTAGGATTTGAGCTGATATTTGTCTTAGTTTTTAAACTCCTGTGTGAAACAAGATTGTAAATTTGTGAGGATAAAATGTTAAAAATACTTTCCAAATACTCGTAATATGTTGTACGTAAACAAGGCCTTACGTTACTTTAAAATTAAACATTCAGGTACATTCTCAACATGCCTCTATTTACAAGTCTATATAGTCAGAACTATGTAGCATAGGCTCATTCTGAAAACGTAGACCTATAGAAGTTTCTGGAGATCGTGAATTATGTAGCCAGAGGTACGTATGGCTGCACTTCATTTTTTAAACGAACGCTACGGGGCGGTATGATTATTTTCGCGCTTACCAGCTGACCGCCTACCTTCATATGGATGGCTTTCCTGCTGTAACTAGTTTGTCCTGTTAGCTCGCCATGTACGTCGGCGGACTTGAGATGCAGAGAGGAGTTGACCACGACGACGGGGTTCGAGTCTGGTGAAGAACGGTTCCAGAAAGCAGGTAAGACAAAAACAGAATCCAAAAAATAAAATAAACAAGTAAATAACAGGGTGAGAACGTGGTAAAATCTGAAAACGTGGTAAAAATCAGACGAGGGCTTTTCTTTATCTGGATTGCTTTTGAAATTTGTTGGTTGAGTTGAGGGAAATGGGTGAGCAGTTCAATCAATACAATTGGTTGGGTTTAGAAAAGGTTAGGGTGGGTCAGTCGATCTGTCAGACAGTCATTAGGTCAGTCAACAGCGGCCTCTGGTGGGTTTACGCGAGAACAGCAGGCGTGAATGGCACTCGCGAGAGAAATTGAGATCTCAAAAAGCGTACACAGCTGCCTCTAGTGGATTCGCGAAATCAAAAACTGCAGAAAAACGTGCTGCCGGGGCGTATTTCGCCGGGACGTCTGTAGAGGTATGTTTTCACAATGAGCCTGGGTTGGAATTATTTATATTTTAACTGGCAGTGGATACTTTTCACTGTATTATGTCTTTTGATGTTTCCCAAATGTTATTTTAATCCAAATTTGTTTTCTTCTATTGTTATTTTACTGGATTCAAAATGGCTACATTTTAGAGTAATTCCAAAAGCTAACTACATTCTTGGGTAATCTGTAAAACAAAATTAGCTCCCGTTATACTTTCTCCAAGATAAACTGAACTTATTTTGACTGGTCGTGGGCCATTCGTTCACAATAAACAGACAAAACATGCAGACGACATACTTAAATAGTCTTTTTGGGTTTTAATATTGACAGACGCTAGTCCATATGGCGATTTGATCAAGTGTACAGACCTACATTTGATTTATTCACTCAAACTATGCCAAAATCTGTGACATTCTGCATTCTACAGCATTCATTCTGTTGTATAAAGCTGTGGTCACACTAGACTTTTCACCCCATAGACTTCCATTCATACGCATGACCGGAAACGCAAGCTCGTTGCGACAACTTTCGCAGTTTTCTGCGCTGTAAAGTTCAAGCTTGGTGAACTCTGACCTGCGAAATCGCATCGTGTGATTGTGTGAGACCAATTAAAGATCAAAACACGACCTCTCTGGACAGAAATTTAAAATATGGAGCAATCGCTCGCTTTTTTTAAACGTCTAATCATCTTGTTTGATCCCGCCCCTTTTCGCAGCGCCGCACAACAGAATTTCGCAAGCACAAACTCTAGTGTGACCGCAGCATAACTAGTGCTGTGCCACATATAAATACTTTCTTTCATGAGAAACTGGTATAACACAGGAGATACAGATTATAAATTACATAATAATAACAATAAAAGAAGGGACGATGCTATAGGATACACAGGAATAATCACTATAATAAAAAGCGGCATATTCTTTTAGCAAAATACATTTCTTTGCACACATCAAAAAACAAAATGTACATCCCTGATAGAAACATTAAAACGCAAAAAAAAAAACAGACGAATCCACAGACGGTTGCAATGCTTCCATTGGACATTGGCTCCTCTGATTGTTTACTTTATACACGTCAGCTAAAAACATCTATTTACATCGTTACTCATTTCACATTTTCATCTCTCCGTTCATTTCGCTCGATAGTTGCAGCGGTTGCAGTATTGTATCTACTAAAACATACAATTCATAAACTGCTAAACCAAAGAAAGCTGAGAACTGAAGGCATGAGATGAGCTAATCGCAGAAAAGACATAGTGTTCAGCAAGGAACTGTATTGGGCCCTCTTTAGTTTTCAAATATTCTGTGTTAAACCAACACAATCTCACGGCAATTCGTTACTTTTTGACTTAGAGGCTAATTCATATAAATTCGTACAATTTAGTATAATTTGCTCATGCCCCAATGGGCCGGTTGGGCTTAGGAGTGTGGCTTGGTGCCACGCCTCCTTTTAAAAATGTTACATTTTTGTACGACTTTTGTATGACGTACAAATTTGTACGAATTCACCACTAAACTGACAAAACGTAAAATAGTTACGTTTCCTCGTGAGATATTTCCTGACCTGGGGTCTCATTTATATAACTTTGCATTCAAATCTTCCTAAAGGTGGACGTACTGTACCGCAGAATGCTGAAAATTGCGCACGTAAAAAAATTTTAAACTATACACACATCTTTACACATTACTTTTGCTTTAGATACAGTGAGGGAAATAAGTATTGAACACGTCATGTTTTTTCCTGGGAATAATATTTCTAAAGGAGCTGTTAATATGGAATTGAAGCAGATTTTGGTAAAAGCACAAACAAAACAAACATAAAAAGGAAACAAAAGAAATCTGAAATACTAATTAAGTGTAATAATGGAATGACAGAAGAAATCATGTCAAAATCTTCATGTTTTTTTGGGATCTCGTCTATCAAATCTGAGCTTTATTTTGTATTTAATATTGGATTGAAGTCAGGTGATTGGCTAGGCCATTCTACAGCTTGATTTTCTTTCTCTGAAAGCATTTGACAGTTTCACTGGCTATGTTTTGGATCATTGTCTTGCTGAAATGTCCACCCTGGTTTCATCTTGATCATCTGCTAATGTAGATGTTGGACTGAAGCAGCTGATATTCATTTACACTGAGGAAGGGCAGAGGATTGCTGACGAACTATTAAGAGATTTCAGCTGCTGTCCGGGCCTTCACTGCTTTTCCACACCTCCCTTTCTTCATGTGTTCAATACTTTTCCCTGTTTCATTTCATTTTATTATGCATAACTTCATTTGTAAACTAATTAGATTTGTTTTCTCTACATATATGGATTACTTTGGTTGTTACAACAAGTCAACAGCACCTTTAGAGATATGTTTTCTGAGAAAAACGCTGTTCAATACTTATTTTCCTGGCTTTATCACAGCGGGCCAGAGAATTTGCGTACATGGAAAAAAATTTAAATCCCGCCCTTTACACACTCACATTCAACCATAAATAATTAATGCAAATCAGCTCATGAACTGCCATGAATATTAAAATAAGCCACAAATGAATTGTTCTTTACGCCCAATATGTAGAAACAATTAGTCAGAAATAACATTTGAGATTCTTGTGTGACGAAGAAAGAAAATGTGACAGAAGTGTGTGACATTTAAAAGATTAAAATACTATTTTCTGCTGCAGTTAATACAGTTAGTTTGGCCAAAAAGACAATACAATAGGTTTGTCTAATATGGGTAAAATGCTTATGGGTAAATAAAAAGAGTAATTAATTATTATTGATATATTTTGGTAGGATTGCACTTACGCAAAGGCTACATTTTACAGTCATGTTAACGTTACACACAGTAGCCATTGACCTTAATCTTGACGCGGCCGCAGCCATTGGCATCTCTTTGACTCGAGACTTCCGCTCTCATTCACTTCTATAGATATTTAGACGTTAAAAACGGCTCGTTCTGCTGCTTGATGTTGCAAGCTGATATTTTCTTATTGTTTCTTATGTATAGTCATGAACACACGTGTTTGTAGAGCAAGTAGTTCGACCGCTTTAAGACGTTTATTATTTCTAATCATTTCTCTAATAGGAAACTGAATCTGAAGTTCTACAACAGGGGTCACCAATCTCGGTCCTGGAGGGCCGGTGTCCCTGCAGGATTTAGCTACAACTTGCCTCAACACACCTGCCTGGATGTTTCTAGTATACCTAGGAAGACCTTGATTAGCTTGTTCAGGTGTGTTTGATTAGGGTTGGAGCCAAAATCTGCAGGATACTGGCCCTCCAGGAACAAGTTTGGTGACCCCTGTTCTACAACAATCGCAAAAACGACCATCGCAGAATACAACAGCTAAGCCTGTCGCGATTTATTCTGCGATAACAACCTCCTGGATGTACTGTATCTCTTACTTATCATTCAGCTGTCTGGAATACTTAATTCTGATTGGTCAGTTTTAATATAATCGCAAAAATGAGTCATATTATGAAAGATAAATCAATTAAATAGACTATTATTTTCAAATGTAGGCCTAATAAGAGAGGAAAGTATTTATATGACCTCAGGGTTTGTTTACTCTGAGTTACAAGTGGGTTTTTGTGTGTTTGCAACGTTTATAAATGAGACCCTTATTTAAGCTGCGAAATCTCCTTCATAAAGTAGCAACAACAGGAAAAAAAGGGTGATTTAAAACTCAAAGTCCTCATCTGCCATGTCGATAGCCCAGGCGAACTTGTCCCGCTGTGTTTTGCTGTAGATCTTTTCAATCGGGACTCCCCATTTTTTGCACCTGTGAAGGGAAGAAAGCGGTAAACAAGACATCGCTGCTGGAGAAAGTCTCTTTCACATGTGCTCTTGGCATGAGTAAAGGTCAAAGAGATATTCTTCCAAGCTTTTCCAAAACAAAACCGGCGAGCGGGCCATTGTGTCAATAGGGGAGGTTTTCCAAAAATAAGACGGAGGTGGGTTGATGACAGTTCACACAGAGGCAGGAGTCGGGTTTTCTTGGGCCTGAAACGCCACTATTTCCCACCCACAGACATTACATGCAGGAGGAAAACCGCCCATTGTTCCCGCATGTGTGTTTTTCCCCTCGTTACTTCGAAGAAAGAGAAAAAAACCTGAAAACTATTTTGACACACAAATACTAAAGAGCTGAACTACCTGAATGGAGTCACAAGACTGTTATGACAGGTTTAGCGGTCATCTGCATCTTAAATCCCTGAAGCTTTCAATATGTAGACATTTTATAAAACCTATGTGCATTTATATGTATGTGTGTTATCTTTTCACAAAGTTACAAAAAAAACTGATTACCGCTTGTGCAAGGTGTTTGTAATGCAGCGTCTACTGGGGGCAGGACAGTAAATTTGGCGTTGTTCTCTCTTCTGTCTGTCGTTATCAGTCTCACACTATTGTTTTCCACTGTCTGAAAGTCTTAATAACACCATCATGGAGTTTTTCTTTTATTATATCAGCAACAGGGAAGCACAATGGCGCAGTGGGTAGCACAATCGCCTCACAGCAAGAAGATCACTGGTTTGAGCCTCAGCTGGGTCAGTTGGCATTTCTGTGTGGAGTTTGCATGTTCTCCCCGAGTTGGTGTGGGTTTCCTCCGGGTGCTCCGGTTTCCCAAGTCCAAACACATGCGCTGTAGGTGAATTGGGTAGGCTAAATTGTCCGTAGTGTATGTGTGTGAATAAGAGTGTATGGGTGTTTCCAAGTGATGGGTGGCAGCTGGAAGGGCATTCACTGCGTAAAACATGTGCTGGATAATTGGCGGTTCATTCCGCTGATTAATAAAGGGATTAAGCCGAAAAGAAAATGAATGAATGAATAAATATTTAAGCAAATAGGATTGTAAAAACTTTATTTGTTATACTCTCCCATTCACTGCGCTCGTGGCCCGTTTCCACTGAGTGGTATGGTGCGGTTCGGTATGCTTTTATGGCCGTTTCCACTGTTAAAAGATACCAAAAAGCTAACTGTACTGTACCACTTTTTGGGTACCCTTTCCAAAGGGTACCTATCACAACAAAAGGGTACCAAAAGGCGGAGCCAGACACGCAGCTGAACGCTATTGGTTTACTGAGAAACATCACTAGCGTCTTCACAAGCCAGGAGAATGAAAACGTTCGTAATACTATATACATAAAATAACGAGCCATGGTCGACCCGAGCTCAAACAAACCTTGGCGACATCTTGATGAACAGCCACAAAGCCAAGAAGAAGAGCAGAATCTGCGTCTGTCCTGCTGTTGTTAATGAGGCCGTCTGAAAGCGTGAGCGGTTTCACTTTCTCCAGAGAACTCGCGATCGCTCGCAGCACGTCTATATTTGAAATAACGACCTGCATGTGCGTGATTACTGAAGTGCTTCTGACATGCTTTCAGAAACGGACAAATGCCAGAGTGTGAAAAAACAAAGGAGCAAATGATTCTTTCAGCAACCTAAAACATGAACAAACGTCCATGTTTAACTATTATCATCACCTTTTGGACTATTATGAACTCGAAATGACAGAAATACTCTTTAACAAGAGGTTACATGTGCTGGAGAAGATTAAAGATGAGAGGTTTGTACTGACTGTACGTTTCATATCGATTATGAACCCAAATAAATCTGAAATATAAGTTTTGGGTATTTTTTATTGGTAACATTTCAGAGACTGTAATTCTCTGTATGTGTTCATAAATGTTTTATTTATTATTTTACATAATAACAGACGATACAGTCGGCTGTTTTGCATTATCATTGATCTGCAGCTGTAATCAAATCTTGTTCATAGAAAGGTTAGTGATGAACATTCGTTTATACAAAAGTATTTATGTGTATGAAGCATTTGTTTAGTTAGAAGTGCTTCTCATATGATATGTGAACTTCAAGCGAAAATGACGTTGACTGCAACTTTCTGTCGTACACCACACCTGCTATTGGTACCCTTTGGCAGTGGAGACACATGCCTGATAAAGGTGACCCATGCCAAATCATACCGTACTGAACCTCTCAGTGGAAACGGGCCAAATGATGACTTCAGCTGCTGAGAAACCCGTAAATGTGAAACGGGTCCAACATGGCAGTTGAGAATGAACGCACACAGAATTCGTCTTACCAGGAGACAGAGATGCGCGGGTCCAGATAGTTGAGTTTAGAAGTGCCCAAAGCGATCTGTTTGTTCTCCTCGCGGTCTGTGGCCTGAACCTCCAGCTTCATCAGCTGCTCTGAAATCCTCTGCACAGCCTTCTTCTTCGTCTCCACCGCCCTCGATACAGCACACGCAAATGTTTATTAGAGAAAACACACATGGCTTTGAAAAACACTCCACAATTACTTCCTAAATCACAGCGTTACACTGTTATATTCAAGGGTCAGTTCACCCAAAAATCTAAACGTTCTCACTATTATCCAGGGGCGTTGCTAGACATGAAGCTCTACAGGGGCACAGCTCCCCCTCAAAAAATAAATATAAAAAATTATATATATATATCAGATTCGTAGCCAGCCTATTAAACGGGGTGGTTCTTTTTCAGATATTTGCAGATATTAGAGGTTTAAATACTGCATTTTAGTGACAGTTTTACAACAAAAATACTTCCTTACAATTTGTTAGAGTTTTATATATAATGCAATGAGATTAAAACTTCAGAAATATAAAAAATACATATTTTAAATGCTAATTTATTATCATCCATCATAAAATAAATAAATAAATAAATAAAAATTGGGAATCTGTCAAAATTAGTTTTAAATTAAATACTGTAGCCTATAGGGTATTGATTCCTCTTCTTAAAGCCTTCCTCTATTGGTTATTTTCACAATTTGGGATGGAATACTGTCAAAAATGGGACAAATGAGCTCATATATGGGCCAAATTGAAAAAAGCAAATGCTACAATACAAACAACATAAAAGGCCATCATGTCTAAAAGCACATAACAAATTCACTTTAATATAAGCTGAATACATTATTAATATTAAAAATGTTAGTAATAATTACTTCATTAAATAAAAACAGAAGATTTAAGAGCTGACCAGCAATAAAAGACCGCTTACTTTTTACTTTTCTCATCATGAAGAGCCTTGGCATCAGCTTTGGCTGCTTTATGCTCCTTCTTAGCTGCAGAAAGCTGCTTCTTTTTCTCATCTATCTACAGAGTCACATGACAGCACAAAACACACGTAAGATATCAGCGTGCAGATCAGTGGTGTAGTCCTAAAAAAAAGGTGGTGTACTATTATACCCGACCGAAATTTTAAATAAAAGTAGGCAAAGAAACGACGTAAGTCAATGTTTCTTTGATTCATCAGCTATATATTATATATATATATATATATATTTTACATCGGTTACCTGTAACTATTAACTTCCACAATGAAAGGAAAAACAAATACTATGTCAATGTTGTCAATGTAAGTCAATGGTTACAGGTTTCCAGCTTTCTTCAAAATATCTTCTTTTGTGTTCAACAGAAAAAAAAGAAAAAGATGAACCAGTTTGGAACAAATTTATTAGTTTTAAAGAGAGATGCTAATAGTGTAATCCTAATGATTTATGTTTAGCTAATAGTGCCCCCCCCAGCAGCCTCGGCGATTGGCTGTGTGTGTTTTATTTCATGGGTTTGTTCGGGGAACTGCTCAAATTAAGCCCTGATGATAATTAAACCGTACTGGTAGAGTTAAAAATTGTACTTTTGTTGGATTTTTGGATGGGTGTCGACTTGATTGGGTAGCTTAACATGGACTGAGGAAAACGAAGACCTGTTTAAAATCAATTAAGTTGAACTTGAATTTATTCCAGTAAATTTAACTTGATTAACTTGAATTTATTTCAGTAAATTTAACTTGATTAACTTGAATTTATTTTAGTAAATTTAACTTGATTAACTTGAATTTATTTCAGTCAATTTAACTTGATTAACTTGAATTTATTCCAGTAAATTTAACTTGATTAACTTGAATTTATTTCAGTCAATTTAACTTGATTAACTTGAATTTATTTTAGTAAATTTAACTTGATTAACTTGAATTTATTTCAGTCAATTTAACTTGATTATCTTGAATTTATTTCAGTAAATTTAACTTGATTAACTTGAATTTATTTCAGTCAATTTAACTTGATTAACTTGAATTTATTTCAGTCAATTTAACTTGATTAACTTGAATTTATTTCAGTAAATTTAACTTGATTAACTTGAATTTATTTCAGTCAATTTAACTTGATTAACTTGAATTTATTTCAGTAAATTTAACTTGATTAACTTGAATTTATTTCAGTAAATTTAACTTGATTAACTTGAATTTATTTCAGTCAATTTAACTTGATTAACTTGAATTTATTTCAGTCAATTTAACTTGATTAACTTGAATTTATTTCAGTCAATTTAACTTGATTAACTTGAATTTATTTCAGTAAATTTAACTTGATTAACTTGAATTTATTTCAGTAAATTTAACTTGATTAACTTGAATTTATTTCAGTAAATTTAACTTGATTAACTTGAATTTATTTCAGTAAATTTAACTTGATTATCTTGAATTTATTTCAGTCAATTTAACTTGATTAACTTGAATTTATTTCAGTAAATTTAACTTGATTAACTTGAATTTATTTCAGTAAATTTAACTTGATTAACTTGAATTTATTTCAGTAAATTTAACTTGATTAACTTGAATTTATTTTAGTAAATTTAACTTGATTAACTTGAATTTATTTTAGTAAATTTAACTTGATTAACTTCAGTAAATTTAACTTGATTAACTTGAATTTATTTCAGTAAATTTAACTTGATTAACTTGAATTTATTTTAGTAAATTTAACTTGATTAACTTGAATTTATTTCAGTAAATTTAACTTGATTAACTTGAATTTATTCCAGTAAATTTAACTTGATTAACTTGAATTTATTTCAGTAAATTTAACTTGATTAACTTGAATTTATTTCAGTAAATTTAACTTGATTAACTTGATTAACTTCAGTAAATTTAACTTGATTATCTTGAATTTATTTCAGTAAATTTAACTTGATTATCTTGAATTTATTTCAGTAAATTTAACTTGATTATCTTGAATTTATTTTAGTAAATTTAACTTGATTAACTTGAATTTATTTCAGTAAATTTAACTTGATTAACTTGAATTTATTTCAGTCAATTTAACTTGATTATCTTGAATTTATTTCAGTCAATTTAACTTGATTAACTTGAATTTATTTCAGTAAATTTAACTTGATTAACTTGAATTTATTTCAGTAAATTTAACTTGATTATCTTGAATTTATTTCAGTAAATTTAACTTGATTATCTTGAATTTATTTCAGTAAATTTAACTTGATTAACTTGAATTTATTTCAGTCAATTTAACTTGATTAACTTGAATTTATTTCAGTCAATTTAACTTGATTAACTTGAATTTATTTCAGTAAATTTAACTTGATTAACTTGAATTTATTTCAGTAAATTTAACTTGATTAACTTGAATTTATTTCAGTCAATTTAACTTGATTAACTTGAATTTATTTCAGTAAATTTAACTTGATTAACTTGAATTTATTTCAGTCAATTTAACTTGATTAACTTGAATTTATTTCAGTCAATTTAACTTGATTAACTTGAATTTATTTCAGTCAATTTAACTTGATTAACTTGAATTTATTTCAGTAAATTTAACTTGATTAACTTGAATTTATTTCAGTAAATTTAACTTGATTAACTTGAATTTATTTCAGTAAATTTAACTTGATTAACTTGAATTTATTTCAGTAAATTTAACTTGATTATCTTGAATTTATTTCAGTCAATTTAACTTGATTAACTTGAATTTATTTCAGTAAATTTAACTTGATTAACTTGAATTTATTTCAGTAAATTTAACTTGATTAACTTGAATTTATTTCAGTAAATTTAACTTGATTATCTTGAATTTATTTTAGTAAATTTAACTTGATTAACTTGAATTTATTTCAGTAAATTTAACTTGATTAACTTGAATTTATTCCAGTAAATTTAACTTGATTAACTTGAATTTATTTCAGTAAATTTAACTTGATTAACTTGAATTTATTTCAGTAAATTTAACTTGATTAACTTGATTAACTTCAGTAAATTTAACTTGATTATCTTGAATTTATTTCAGTAAATTTAACTTGATTATCTTGAATTTATTTCAGTAAATTTAACTTGATTATCTTGAATTTATTTTAGTAAATTTAACTTGATTATCTTGAATTTATTTCAGTCAATTTAACTTGATTAACTTGAATTTATTTCAGTAAATTTAACTTGATTAACTTGAATTTATTTCAGTAAATTTAACTTGATTATCTTGAATTTATTTCAGTAAATTTAACTTGATTATCTTGAATTTATTTCAGTAAATTTAACTTGATTAACTTGAATTTATTTTAGTAAATTTAACTTGATTAACTTCAGTAAATTTACTTGATTAACTTGAATTTATTCCAGTAAATTTAACTTGATTATCTTGAATTTATTTTAGTAAATTTAACTTAATTAACTTGAATTTATTCCAGTAAATTTAAGAGTTTTTAAGGCCTATAACTTAGTTGTTTGAAATTTAAGACATTTTAAGACCATGATAATGGTGATTGTAAATCTCTCTCACCTTTGTCTGCAGGTTCTGCATGGACTTCTCAAAGGTTTTGGGTGGCGCCCTCTGGTGGTTACAGAGAAGAGCCACAGCTCGGTTGGCTCTGTTATAGGAGAGGATCCTCTCAGGGATGTTCTCACCAGCTGTAACATTCAGCACAAATGGGTTCGAGGTCATTTAAAAACACCAACAAACTCTAAGGGTTTTCTCAAATAGACTCCAGAGGAGAGAGACTCACGGCTGGTCAGTTCTTTCAGCTGCTGCTGGAGCGTAATGGAGGCGTTGTACGTGCGAAACACTTTGGCCGTCAATCCATCCATCAGCTCCTGGAGATATTTATTCAGAATCGACGTCTAAACAACAGAGAAGAGACTTCATGTCACGTTAACCATATAAAGCACAACTCATTATTGATGATATACTCGGGCTGCACAATATATCATTTCAGCATACTGTATATACCTAGATATTGCAATGTACACACCCACTATAGTCACATTGTAGCATGTGCAATGTCCAGTAATTATGATCAGGTACAATAGTTTGTCATTGCAAAGTGTATGTCCATCATGTAGTTCAAGTTTTATTATTTGCATGATTTTTCAGATCAGTGATTATTAAGCATTTCAAGAGAGCTTAAAAGCATAAGAAAATGATGTTTATAGCTTTAGATCACAAAGATCATTTATATTTATTTATACGATGAAGACTATCTAAATATTCAAGCTGTAATAAAATCTGAAAAGCACCGTTTCTTTCATTTGCATCATTGCTCTTTTGTATTTCTCTATGCTTGTAATTTGATTATTATGTGTTGTGCTGAATTATCCTAATAAGACTAAAATTGTATATTATTTCCCCCCCAAAAAGCAATTTAATTTAGCTGGAGAAACTGCCTTTATTGCAAAATATATTGCAGAAAATCAAAATATCGAGACAAAAACTCAAGATTAGAAAAGTTTGAGCTCCATATTCTCACTACATCAGACTATATGAAAGCCTGATGTATCAAATACAATAACTACACAATTAGTATACACGTTATTTTATATTGATTTATTATATACATATACATTATATACGTTACTGATTTATTATATACATTTTATCATAAGAAAATATATATATATAAATATATATATATATATATATATATATATATATATATATATATATATATATATATATATATACACACACACACTACTGAGTAGTATTTAATTAATAAGGTTGAAGAAAGATGCACATTTCTGCTGAAGCTCAACTTAAAATGGCTTACATTGAGTCGGTCAAAGAGATCATCTTCAGACTGCTTGTTCTCCAGAAACAGCTGAAGGTTTTTAAAGACCTAACATGACAACAAACCAAATGACACAATTAGTTCCTAAAAGTGAAGAACGAATGTGAGCCTGGACCACAAAACCAGTCATGAGAGTCAGCTTGTTTAGAAACTGACATAACCTGAACGTCTTTCCATTGCCACTGATGTGCGTTTTTTTAGGATCGGACAAAATTAGGCTGAGATACAACTATAGGAAAATCTGAGGGTTCAGAAAACTAATCAGATTATTCAGGAAATCACCTTTGTGGGACTCAATACAATAATTTTGGATTCTAATCGAAACCAGAATGTATGACCTTGGTATCATATCTAAATCAATAGCATAGAATTTTCAGCTTAGTCCCTTATTAATCAGGGGCCGCCACGGCGGAATGAACCGCCAACTTATCCAGCATACGTTTTATGCAGTGGATGCCCTTCCAGCTGCAATCCATCACTGGGAAACTCCCATACACACTTGCATTCACACACACAGTCATACACTATGGCCAGTTTAGCTTATTCAATTCACCTATAGTGCATTTGTTTGGACTTGTGGGGGAAACCGGAGCACCCAGAGGAAACCCACGGCAACACGGGGAGAACATGCAAACTCCACACAGAAATGCCAACTGGTCTAGCCGGGACTCGAATCAGCGAACTTCTTGCTGTGAGGCGACAATGCTAACCACTAAGCCACCATGACGCCCACCATAGATTTTTCTATTTATAAATTGTTAAACCAACAAGCATTTTCTAGATAAGCAAAATATGTATGGTCAAGGCTTATTTTGCTGGTTTTATAAACAAATAATTTGGAAATATTATTTCTTAAAAATGACCATATTTTTGCTCATCTAGAAAATGCTTCTTGATTGAAGAATTATTAGATATTTGGACAAGAAACAAGACAAAAAAATCTAGGAAAAACGTTTTTTGCAATATGTTGTTCTATGCTATAATTTAATAGCAATTGTTTCCCTCTCCTCCATCCCAGCTCCACCTGTGTTTAGATCTGCTACAGGGGTTTTATATATATATATATATATATATATATATATATATATATATAGAGAGAGAGAGAGAGAGAGAGAGAGAGAGAGAGAGAGAGAGAGAGAGAGAGAGAGAGAGAGAGAGAGAGAGAGAGAGAGAGAGAGAGAGAGAGAGAGAGAGAGAGAGAGAGAGAGAGAGAGAGAGAGAGAGAGAGAGAGAGAGAGAGAGAGAGAGGTTATATATATAGAGTTATTCAACCCCCTTTGAATTTGTTTTCTTTTTAAATATTTCCCAAATGATGTTTAACAGAGCAAGGAAATTTTCACAGCATGTCTGATAATATTTTTTCTTCTGGAGAAAGTCTGATTTGTTTTATTTCGGCTAGAATAAAAGCAACTTTTAATTTTTTATTAACCATTTTAAGGTCAATATTATTAACCCCTTTAGGCTATAATTTTTTTCCGATAGTCTACAGAAGAAACCATCATTATACAATAACTTGCCTAATTACACAAACATTAACCTAATTACCCTAGTTAAGCCTTTAAATATCACTTTAAGCTGTATAGAAGTGTCTTAAAGAATATCTAGTCTAATATTATTTACTGTCATCATGGCAAAGATAAAATAAATCAGTTATTAGAGATGAGTTATTAAAACTATTAAGTTTAGAGATGTGTTGAAAACATCTTCTCTCCGTTAAACAGAAAGTAGGGAAAAAAATAAACAGGGGGGCGAATATTTCAGGGGGTTTAATAATTCAGATTGCAACTATAAATATATATATATATATATATATATATATATATATATATATATATATATATATATATATGTATATATATTGTTTGCAGCAGCATTGTGTTATATTCTTAGATAGCATGTCTGTAAGTATACTGGCAGTAGCAGGTCTCGGTACTTGCTCTGCCATAATAATCAAAGCAGCAGCAGCATAGCAGATCTATTCCACCAAGACCAAACACATCAACATTGCTGTATACAGTTGAAGTCTATTTATTTATCACCCTCCTGTGAATTACTTTTCCTTTTTCAGATATTTCCCAAATGAGGTTGAACAGATTCAGGAAATTTTCACAGTATTTCCTATAATATTTTTTCTTCTGGAGAAAGTCTTATTTGGTTTATTTCAGCTAGAATAAAAGCAGTTTTTAATTTTTATGAACCATTTTAAGGTCAATATTATTAGCCTCCTTAAGCAATATTTGTTTTGGATTGTCTACAGAACAAACCACTGATATACAATGACTTGCCTAATTACCCTAACTTTACCCTAATTAACCTAGTTAAGCCTTTAAATGTCACTTTTAGCTGAATACTAGTGTCTTGAATGATATTTAGTCAAATATTATTTACTGTCATCATGACAAAGATAAAAGAAATCAATTATTAGAAATGAGTTATTAACACTATTATGATTAGAAATGTGTTGAAGAAAATCTTCTCTCTCTTAAACAGAAATTCGGGAAAAAATAAACGGGGGCTAATAATTCTGACTTTAACTGTACTTATTCATTACCATACTAAATCTCTCAGAGTGGTCATGACATAAACCATAAACAGTAAATAAACCAAATAAGCAGCAGTTACAAAATCACAGCGATAAAATAACAATATAAATATATACTTGTGCAACATGAGGCTGGTTTTGTGGTTCGGGTTCACTAATGAAAGCTCCTTCAGGTTTTTCAGGCTCTCTCTTACTCTCTTCTCCACAGGGATTTTGTTGTAGTAGCGGATGGAGTCTTTTCCCAGGAAGTCGAACTCCACCACATAGTCCTGTCCGTCCAGTTGTGGATGCAGTTTGATGTGCTCCACCCGCAGCGAGCAGCAGCCCACCGTATCTGCCGTCTCCCCCTCGTCCTTCTCATTACCAGCCCTCAGAGCCAACTAAACCAAAACAAACACAGGACAATGATAAAGCTGCCGTCATGCGAGAGTTTGAGTATGCGATATTCTGTCATATGGTGCTACAAAAAGGGGCTCAAAAAATAAAGGGAACACTTAAACAACACAACATAACTCCAAGTCAATCACACTTCTGTAAAAACTGCCCACTTAGGGAGCAACACTGATTGACAATCAGTTTCACATGATGTTGTGCAAATGGAATAGACAACGGGTGGACATTATAGGCAATTAGCAAGACTCCCAATAAAGGAGTGGTTCTGCCACTTCTTAGTTCCTATGCTTTTGAATGCTGGAGGTGCTTTTACTCTGATGGTAGCATGAGATGGAGTCTACAACACACACAAGTGGCTCAGGTAGTGAAGCTCATCCAGGATGGTACATAGGCAAGAAGGATTGCTGTGTCACAGCCCTTTGTGTGCTTTCCAGAGGTAGCCTGACTGCCATTAGGTAAACGTGGTAAAATCACATGGCAGTGACGGCTTTTGCTTTTTCTAGATTGCTTCTGAAGACACTATCGGTTGGGTTTAGGAAGGGGATGGGCAGGTCAGTTGGTTGACAGCAAGCTGGCTGGCTAAAATATATATTACTGCGTCCTCTGGTGGATTTACACGAGAAGAGGACGTGCAAATGGCACGTACGAGAGAAATTTGAGATCATCAAAAAGAGCACACAGCGACCTCTGGTGGACTTTTGCGAAAACACAAACTGCAAGCTGCGGTAGCTCCGGGTACATATTTCGCAGCCTCCAGAAATGTAGACCTATGTACGCATCCACGCTGAGCCTGGGTTACCTTAATTACGAGTGAAGATGAGACAGTTGTACTGCAGAGAGTGTAGTGAAGTGGTGAGTGTGTGATGAAGACAGACCTTGTCAATGAAATACAGCGCGACGGCTCTCTGTCTAATCCTCATCTCTTTGCTCCTCCAGTCCTCCCGGTACTGCGCCCGGATGCGCTCCACACACTTCTTCAGCCGCCGCGCCGTCTCGTACTTCTGCCAGTCCTTCTCTCCCTGAGACACACACACACACACACATTTACTACCACTGAAAAAACTCATATTCACAATCAGTTCAACAATTGGACACTTAACAGTCAGCACTTAACAGTAGCAGTGGTGTGTGGCATCGCTAAACATTATATCGATATATTGATAAGTTTGCCGTCACGGTGGCGCAGTGGGTAGCAATTTAAAAAAGTTGTTTTCCGACCCAGATGAATACTGAAAACACATTAAATTCTTCTGTTTGGTCATATTGACAATGAATAAATCAATAAACAAAAGAGCTCATTCCTATGCAAATGAAACATTCCTAATACTATAATTAAATAAGACTAATATATTCAGATATTTAGTGATTTTAAAATGTTGCTGCCTTCACATACTTCATTACATCCAAAATACATCATCCCTCAAGTATCAGCTTTGACCAATATCCTCGTCTATGTATTTGTAAGAGATTATATGTAAGAGTTTTATAAGTGCGGTGACAGATGAAGCACACGTCAGTCCTGCACTGGTACACACCACATTATATTATGAACGAGCACATTTAGTATCGTCTGAGAAGTGTGTGTTCGTGACCTTGATCCTGGAGCTGGGATTCAGCATGATGTACTTGATGGAGCCCTGAATGTTCTCAGTCCAGGACACCAGCCAGGTGACTTTATTATCATGGCGGACCTCCTTCCACCTGGTGCCCGGCGGCGCTTTGGGCTGAACTGAGTCTCTGAGGATGAAACACCATCATCACCATCTTACACAGGTACACACATTTACTGCTCGGAGAAAAGGGATTTACTCTACTTTACACATTCACTCGTGCAAACACACATACTCACACATGCATCTTTCCCACAGATATTTACCCCATCCCCAACCCATATTTTTCCGATCCCCTAACTCTGGTGAGTTGTTTTGGAAAATATAAACAGATGTTTCAATATAATGTTAACAAATACTTTCTCGCTTTATTTACCTTTAACATTTTACTGCAAACGTCACATCCACAATGCTGGAATTGCTCAGTTGCTGTTACCCCACACAGAGAACGTCATGTGAAGAGACAGACCTCGCAATTGTATTTCAAATTTACCCAATATTGTCATCTCAAATATATTCGAGCACACAGATATTTCTGAAACCAATTTCCATGACGTTTCCAGGTATAGCATATAAACTAAGGTTGCACATCGATATTGCGATGTGTGTGTGCGCAACAGTCACATCGCAGGATCTGCAATGTTGAGATGGGTTTATAGTTGACCAACAATTGAAAATACATCGGATTTGAGGAGTCGTTGCAAAGTATAACCAAACCAGAGTGAAACTTTATCATTTGCATGTGTTTTAAAGGCATTTTAATAGAGTGTAAAGCATTCGGGCACAAAAATGTACGTTTATAACTTTCATAAAGAATCGTTTTACTGAATTACTACGCTGAATTCTATATAGAGTTATTTCACATTTCATTATTCAATTTCTGTACCTGAATTCTGTTTGACTCTCCGGTTTCTTTGACTTTTTCCATTGCTCTATTGTAATTATTCTTGCTTGTAATTTGTTTATTATGTTTAAACATGATTCACACCCTTACAAAATCACCCCAATCAATCTAAATTCAAGATTTATTTCCAAAAAGAGCTATTCAAGCCATCTGGTGAAATTGTATTCATGTCGCAATATACAGTGGGTACGGAAAGTATTCAGACACCCTTAAATTGTTCACTTTTTGTTATATTGCAGCCATTTGCTAATATCTAAAATAACAAAGGAGTGGCTTTACAACAACTTCGTGACTGTTCTTGAATGACCCAGCCAGAACCCTGACTTAAACCCAATTGAGCATCTCTGGAGAGACCTAAAAATGTCTGTCTACCGACGTTTACCATCCAACCTGATAGAACTGGAGAGGATCTGCAAAGAGGAATGACAGAGGATCCCCAAATCTAGGTGGGAAAAACTTGAGGCATCTCTCCCAAAAAGACTTTATAAAGCTGGATTTATACTTTCGTCTGGCACCGCATCGCGGACCTCCACTGACTGTGCGCGCACCTCACGAGACGGACGAAGCTGCGTTGGCCGTTGTGATATTCTTTAAAACGACAGGGGGCGGTCAAAAGGAACTGACCTTAAAATCAAACAGATAAACAGAGAAAGTTTCTGGAACTACGTCATATCATTAATATCATTCAAGATTTTAAAACTAATTGTTTTCCTTATTTTTATTAATTATTTTAATGATTATAAGGATTTTTATAACCATTCAACATTTTTTAAATAAAACTTTGATGCAGCACTTGCTTTTGTTCATATCTCGGACAGTTTTACCTATTAAAGTTTAGTAAAATATGAATGACAACAGAACATGAGTTGCTCTACAAATATATTTTTATTATGGCAGGAATAAAAGCAAAAAAAAAGTATACTTACTAAAAAATACAGATGTTTATTTTAGATTTAGCCCGCTCCACAGTTCACATATTACTGTCTGGCTAGTTTCTGTCCTCTTCTAATGCTAAAAAGGCAATAACGGTCCAACATTCCTGACCATTATCACCAATAAAGCCTAGAAAAACAGGCCATCAGTATTGTAAACTGATAGGTTCAATTATTCTTTTCCAGTTATCAAAGACATAATTTGTGACTTCATTTTAGTTTTGTAAATATTAAATTGGGTCCCACTTTATTTAAGTGGCCTTAACTAATATGTACTCACACAGGAATTAATCGTTCATTACAATGTACTTATTGTGTAAATACATGTATTTACTGTGTACTTACGCTTGATTAAACACCTGTATGTAATTACATCTGTAATTAGTTCTGTAACTACATTTGTAAATACACTGTTGATCATCCCTTACACCTTAACCCACTCTTAAACCTACCCATACCACCAAACCTGTCCATAACCCTACCCCTATCCCAACTTAAGAGCACCACAAGTGTTCTCAAATACATTATAAACACAGTAAGTACATTGTATTTATTTTTTGATGCAAGTACAGCGTAGTTAAGGACACCAAATATAAAGTGGGACCTTAAATTGTTTTAAATTCAAAATTGTAATATATACATCAGTGTAAAGCCTATGAATGGTGGAAAAACTTCTGTAATTGTGTATTAAAACCACCTGGGTCTTGACTTTTGCCATGCCCACTCTTTTTGATTATTCCCTGAAATTTTTCTAAACTTTTTAACAAAAACTTTCCTCCTTTCCCACGGCTGTTACAATTTCTAGCCAATAATTATTGGTCATCTGGTTATACCTATGCCCACGCATGGACGGATCATAAAGATATCAGTACAGTCGTACCTGTTTCAGACAAAATCTCTTTAAAGTGTTTCATATTCAACTCAAATCAAACGCGGCGCTGCACGAACTGTTCGCTCGAGTCTTCAAAAAAACATGCGCTCCGCCAGCTGAAATCATGTCGCACGCACCCAAAACAAACATCCGCAAACACCGTGATGACGTCACATTCACCGCGCACTAGTGAACTAGCATACGAGTCGAGTATAAACCAGGCTTTAGTCTGTATTAGATCAAAAGGATCCTTTAATAAATACTGAGCAGAGGGTCTGAATACTTATGACCATGTGAGATTTCAGTTCTTCTTTTTAAATAAATCAGCAAAAATGTCGACAATTCTGTGTTCTTCTGTCAACATGGGGTGCTGTGTGTACATTAATGAGGAAAAATATGAAAATATGAACCTAAATGATCTTAGCAAATGGCTGAAATATAACAAAGAGTTATAAATTTAAGGGGGTCTGATTAATTTTCTGTACCCACTGTATATTGCAGAAACACAAAAATTCTCAATGTCAGATCCAATGTAATGGAGCGCTAACACAAGCCCTGTATTTACTGCTATTTTACTATTATGAATCTACACCAGGGGTCACCAATCTCGACCATGGAGTGCCGGTGTCCCTGTAGCTCCAACTTGCCTCAACACACCTGCCTGGATGTTTCAAGTATACCTTGCAAGATCTTGATTAGCTTGTTCAGGTGTGTTTGATTAGGGTTGGAGCTAAAATCTGCAAGACACCGGCCCTCCAGGAACAAGTTTGGTGATCCCTACACAATTGAAAATAGTAATATAATGCAGAAAGATGAGTGTCTCACTTGCTGCAGTTGATGATGATGTCCTCGGGCCGGATGCGGCGCTTCAGTTTGCCCATCTTCGGATGGTCCCCGCGGCCTCTAAACAGACCCGGAGGCTCAATCCGGAAGTTTCCGATGCGCTCCCGGTGGTTGTCCATCAGACAGAAGCCATACTCCTGCAGGATGTGCTCATTCTCTTCTTTGTTTTTCTGTCAAGACATGACACATCTATGTGTAACATTCCAATAATATAAGTGTGTTTGCGTGGATCTGGAGTAGGCCTGCACGATACTAGAAAAATAAGCAATTGTTGTAAGTGAAACTCTGGTCTCCTCCCTCGCACACCACCAGAGGGAACTATCACCGAATTCTAGACAAGCACTATTTAGACTGAAATCGGCATAATGCCTATTTCAGACTGCATGATTTTCAAAGTAGTCGTGTTACAGATGATTTCACACTGCTTGACTCTCTGCGGAAGCGTTCTGTCGGTGCTGTGTTTACACTGCAAGATGGATCGGCGACAGGGGTCTTCACACTGAATGACTTTAAAATAGGAGAACCGGCAACAACTTTGTCCATAATAGTCTCACAACCAAACACAAACGAGAAGTGACATGGAAACAACTCGAGGTCACGTAGTATATCATTTGTTATTAACTACATAATGAGAAGGAAGCCTTTAGTGGGGTAGAAAATTGACTTATTTTGCTTACCTGGGTTTAAAGCAACCCAGGCTCATTCTGAGAACGTAGTCCCGTGGACGTTTCTGGAGACCGCGAAATACTTAGCCGGAGATACGTATGGCTGCATTTCATTTTTTTAAGCGAACGCTGCGGGGCGGTGTGACGCCGTTCCCTTAGTCGCTTGCCGGCTGGTCAGCCGGCCGCTCGCCTCCGTGTGGAGGGCTTTCCCGCTGCAACCAGTTTGTCCGGTTAGCTCTTCGTGTACTCTGGCGGACTCAAGGCGCAGTGAGGGGCTGACCACGACGACCGGGTTCGAATCCGGTGAAGAGCGGTTCCAGAAATCAGGTAAGAAAACAAAAACAAAATCCAAAAAATGAAGCGAACAAGTTCGTCACAGGGTGAGAATGTGGTCAAAATCCGAAAACGTGGTAAAAATCAGACGAGGGCTTTTCTTTTTCTGGACGGCTTTTGTGAATCGTCGTTGGTTGGGTTTAGGGACGGAGGAGGGTGGGCCAGCCGATTGGCCGGTCGCATGGTCAATCATTCTGTTATCCAGGCAGACAGGCGGAAGGTCATCTGTCATCCGGAAGGTCGTTCGACAGCGGCCTCCAGCGGGTTTACGCGAGAACGGCGCGGGAAAAAGCGCGCACAGCGGCCTCTCGCAGACTCGTGAAAACAAAAACCGCAAAAATATGTACCTCCCGGGACGTATTTCGCGGTCTCCAGAAACGTCCCCGGGACTACGTTCTCAGAATGAGCCTGGGTTGGCTTAAAGGGAATTAGCAATTTCTCTTCAACTTTCTTTCTTTTTCGACCCGGTTGTGATATTGTTCAGATGAACGTCAAACAGACACTGGTGCTCCTGCCAAATATACACTAGTTTTTCCTTCATTTCTTGGGCTCAAATAAACTGAAAATGAGCGATTTTAACTCCTCCCCCAACCTCCCGCTGACCTGCAGATACCCACACTAGTGGATGCTGCTCTCTCATTGGCTGTAGGTGATCCCCGATGTTATTTTCAGTCAGAACTCATTTCACACGGCATGATTTAGAATCGCTGACAGCTCCAGATATTTAGCATGCCAAATATCTCACGGGTGTCGCAGACTTATCTGCGATTCTCTCAAATAGCTGACTTGAAAATGACCTTTTTTCAGCAATTAAAAAATACTATTTATGTTAGGATCATACTCATATGTCAGGGCGACGCAGTGGCGCAGTAGGTAGTGCTGTCGCCTCACAGCAAGAAGGTCAATGGTTCGAGCCTCGGCTGGGTCAGTTGATGTTTCTGTGTGTGTTTGCAAGTTTCCCCAACAGTCCAAAGACATGTGGTACAGGTGAATTGGGTAGGCTAAATTGTCCGTAGTGTATGAGTGTGGATGTTTCCCAGAGATGGGTTGCGGCTGGAAGGGCACCCGCTAGCGTAAAACAAATGCTGGATAAGTTGGTGGTTCATTCCGCTGTGGCGACCCCAGATTAATAAAGGGACTAAGCCGACAAGAAAATGAATGAATGAGTAACTATATCAAGGTGTAAACATTCAGACTTTAAAACACCATGAATGACTGAAAATCTGGGCGGAGATTATGATTGTTATTGGCTGTTGTCAGTTTTCTCTCTCTTTTCTCCCAGCATTAGTGTTTGTTTTTTAGCTCTTGGTTCAGCTAACAGCACCTACTGGAGAGACGGGGATGAAGATAGTGATAGCCTAATCTGGGGTGTATTTATTAAAACCATCATTAGCCAACTGAGGTCACAAGTTCCATAATTACAATCATAGTTTAGTGATTTGGTGTTTTCCCGAATCCGTCATTCCGACAAACATTCGCAAACTGCGTCACAAACGTGACCCTCTAGAGCTAGCGTTACAAGTAGAGTTCATGGTTGTGTTTTATTCCCAGTTATCCCTCCATGTCCTAGTCCTTTTCAAAGTTCCAACATCCACTTTGAATGATTAATAAAAAAAAGCTTAGATATCGCTCTTACATGTGGTGGCATGGTGGCTCAGTGGTTAGCACTGTCGTCTCACAACAAGAAGGTTGCTGGTTCGAGCCTTGGCTAGGTCAGGTGGTGTTTCTATGTGGAGTTTGCATGTTCCCCCCGTGTTGGCGTGGATTGCATGTGCATGAGGTCAGTTGGTGTTTCTATGTGGAGTTTGCATGTTCCCCCCGTGTTGGCGTGGGTTCCCCCACAGTCCAAACACATGAGGTATAGGTGAATTGAATAAACTAAATTGCTCGTAGTGTATGAGTGTGTGTTAATGCAAGAGTGTAAGGGTGTTTCCCAGTACTGGGTTGCGGCACCGTTAATACGGCAAACGAATGCACGTCTTTACCAAAACAAATATTGACTTTAAAAAACGTGTATGCATGTGCATGTAAAACAATATCACTTAAACTAAACCAAAAAATTATAATTTAATGCAGATTTTCTCTAAAGAAATTGATAATCCGCCCTGTTTAAAGTGTCATTACAAATGTTTTACGTCATAACTAAGGTGGTTCAAACAACTGATCTGCGACAGACAAACTACGGTTTTGGGAAACACTCCTCACTACATCGTTCAACTCTCAAACGATGAATCGCACTATTGTAGTTCAGCTGCGAGTTACGTCATTGTTTACGCATCCCTTACATTGTAAACGCATCCCTGATTGGACAGATTTGGATAAACAACTTATGAATGTAGTACACAAATGCTTGGCACATAAAGTTAATTCAATGTATTGCACTTCTCCACAATATGGATATTGCATATACTAATATCATGATGACGATAATTTCTTGATATATTGTGCAGCCTCTAATATGGATACAGAACTAACCTGTTTCTCCTCTTTTGACATCTGTTTTCTGGCCTCGGATTGTGCTTTAAAGTATTCGTGCATCTGAGTGAAGTCACATTTCTTCAGCTCCGTGATCTTCGACTTCTCCTCTGACGTCATTTCCTTGCAAGAAACATTTGTGGGAGAACGTTCAAACTTTTCTCATTTCCAAATGTTATTGCTTTAAATCTGGCAGGGGTGTAGAGTAAATTGAGAGCGACAATAATGAAGCGGTAGTGATTTCAAGAGTCCGTTACCTTCCTCCAGTCTTTGAAGAAGTTCTTTCTAAATATTTCATTAGTTGTGTACTCGTGCTCCAGCATCTTTGCATAAAACGTGGCCACTTCCTCCGCACCGGGGCTCAGTTTCATGGCATTTCCTGATGGAAAATAAGATGATTGTTTTAAAATTTCAATTATACATCATCACACTCTTCATTATGATACTTTATTTTTAAAAAGACAATATTTTTGACTGATATTCTCTTATTTTTTTCTTCTAATTGACAAAAAAAAGACTCAGTGGTTAGCACTGTCGCCTCACAGCAAGAAGGTCACTGGTTTGAGTCCCGGCTTGGCCAGTTGACATTTCTGTGTGGAGTTTCCTCCGGGTGCTACGGTTTCCCCCACAAGTCCAAACGCATGCGCTATAGGTGAATTGGGTAAACTAAATTGTCCATAAAGTATGAGTGTGTGTGAATGAGTGTGTATGGGTGTTTCCCAATACTGGGTCGTGACTAGAAGGGCATCCTCTACATAAAACATATGCTGAAATAGTTGGCGGTTCATTCCACTGTGGCGACCCCTGATAAATAAGGAACTAAGCCGAAGAAAAATGAATGAACGAATGAATAAAAATGTCTGATAATCATATAAGCATACTGTACAGATCAAAAGTAATTGCACTGGCTGTTATATCATTGGTCAGTCTCTAATTATTATTTCTCTATAAACCCATGTAGCAGTTGCGAGTGGAACATGATAGTGCACAGGTGGTGGGGTCAAAGGTCAACACTCCTCACCATCGTAATAAAACCTGATATGGCCTGGCAGGGGTTCATATGGCGGAGGAAACACAGGACCTTTATGCTCCAGAAACCTCCATTTGGAGCCATCTGTGTATCTCTCCTCCTCCCACCTGAGAAACAGAGGAAGAGAAGTCAAGAACTATAATATACTATAATATACTATAATATAATATAATATAATATAATATTAGTATAATATAATATATATAACATAATAATAGTATAATATAATATAATATAGTATAATATAATATATATAATATAATATTAGTATAATATAATATAGTATAATATAATATAATATTAGTATAATATAATATAGTATAATATAATATAGTATAATATAATATATATAATATAATATTAGTATAATATAATATTAATAATATAATATAAGTATAATATAATATAATATTAGTATAATATAATATATATAATATATATAATTATTTAGTTAGGACTGAAACTTCCTGATTCTAGTCAATGTACTTAAAAACATAATAGAGAAACGTTTATTAACTATAAAAAATAACAGATTTTTATTTCTAATTATAATAACAAATGATTATCTGGACATCCTGAAGTAAACGTTTAATCTGTAGGAATAATCCTGGAGCCCTTTGATAAGGAGGGGGATCTCCTTCCTCTCTCCGCAATCTAAGGATGAGGTGGACCTAGTAAAAGGACTACTCGAAGACTCGTATTGGGAATTATTTTGCAACAAATTTCAGTGAACTTTAGTGTGTAAAGACCTTTAGAAATCCACGTCTATCAGATGATCTGTCCTCAGATGATTTGTCCTAAGGATATTATTACTGGTTGGAAAAAAAAATGATAATGGTAAATAGGATGGAAGAAGGTTCTCCAAAGGTGGCTCAGTGGATTCAGAGACTTAAACAGGTCTATCTAATGGAAAAAATGACTGCATGTCTACAAATGAAGAGGTGAAAAAGTCTTACAACGTATTTAGATATGTATATTTAGAGGTTACTTAACCAATCACCAATGTAATTTGAGGTAACTTTGGGGCCGTACCTTTTATTCATTTATTTTTTATTTATTTAATTTTTTATAATATCATTATTTTTTATGTATTCTCTCATCTGTAAGGGGTTAAATTGCTGAGGAAGGGGTTGTTCTGAAAAAGATATATTGAAAAATCTTAAATAAAAAAGCAAAAATATATATACAGTTAAAGTCAGAATAATTAGCCCCCCCGTTTATTATTTTCCCCAATTTCCGTTTAACACATTTTTTAATCATAATAGTTTTAAAAACTCATTTCTAATAACTGATTTCTTTTATCTTTGCCATGATGACAGTCAATAATATTAGACTAGATATTTTTAAGACACTTCTGTACAGCTTAAAGTGACATTTAAAGGCTTAACTAGGTTAATTAGGTTAACTAGGCAGGTTAGGGGAATTAGGCAAGTTATTGTATAACGATGGTTTTGTTCTGTAGACTATCGGAAAAATATATAGCTAAAAGTGGCTAATAATATTGACCTTAAAATGTGACCTTAAAAAAAAAACTGCTTTTATTCTAGCTGAAATAAAACAAATAAGACTTTCTCCAGGAAAAACATATTATCAGACATACTGTGAAAATTTCCTTGCTCTGTTAAACATCATTTGGGAAATATTAAAAAAAAAAAAAAAAATCAAAGGGCTGATTCTGATTACAACTATAGATATATATATATATATATATATATATATATATATATATCAGAGTAATGACGATGTTTTGAATGTTTCATTTTCAGAAACTTCACTAAAATATGTTGAATTCAATGCTGGTGACATTCAAATGTGGTTTCTGAAATACTGATAAAATGCGTGTTATTTGTCGTAGTTCTTGTTCAAGATTTAAATGTAAGATTTTTAAATGAAAAATTGATCATTTTTGTTCTGTTTTTGGCAGCAGCGCAGTACAATTACTGAAATAACATCATAAACAAATTTCATTTAAAACATAATTCAAGCAGTTTCAAGGACCTGTGTTTGTTTTGAAGTACTTTCAAGGCATTTAACCCATATGTCTGAAATTCAAGTACTTTCAAGAAGTGTGGGAACCCTGGTTTGAGCACGTGAACACAGTAAGATGTGTTCAAAAACCTGCTCAACAGCATTCAATGTTTTTTTTAAAAGAAGTCAGTACTTTTGAGAGCACTACCTGCAATGTATATGATGACAGTTTTTGGCATTGAGCTGTTAAAGGAAATTAAAAAGTTTATAACAGCATAACAGAGGCACTCTTTGATTATAACAGATTTGTCATGATTATGTCCCACCATTTCCACTTCTCCTCCGGCTGGTTTTTGGCTTTCTTCTTTCCTCCAGTGGTGTCTTTCTTCTCCTCTTTCGTCTTCTTCTTTGGTTTCTTTTCCTGGGTCAGAACTGATGTTACTAACAGTCCAGAGTCAAAATGTGCAACCCAAATCGCATATTTATACACTATTCTACACCATTTTTATAGTATAAATAGTACAACGTGAATTTATAAGAAATACATTTTCCCATTTTCCCCATGCACCTCCCAAACAAGAAATCGATCAGGTTTTAGATATAAAACTTTGTAAAGGTGCAGTCTTATAAAACTATGTTTTCATTTATTAGACAATTAGGTTCCTCATCATTTTAAAATACAGCAGAGCTGGGAATCAGATCTCTATCATGTTTTCACAGACGAGGAATGGTCCAAGGCTCTGTCTCGTCTATTTGTGCTCGTCATTCCCTTATACAATTCAAGTTATTGCATAGAGTATATTGGACTAAGGTAAAAATATCTAACATTAACCCTGGTTTTGATCCAAGTTGTAATCGGTGTCAACAAGCTCCAGCCACTCTTCTTCATACTTTCTGGCTTTGTCCAGCGCTAAACACTTTTTAGGCATCAATTTCTGAATGCTTACTTTCAGATATTGAGCCATGCCCTCTAGTAGCATTATTTGGACTTAACCCTACAAATGTTTCCTTGTCATCTACACAATCAAATGCACTCGCCTTTCGTTTAATAATTGCTAAAAGGCTTATAACACTGAACTGAAGTGAAAAATCCTTCCCCAGCCAGTTACGTACATTGGATGCATGATCTGATGCAGTCTATGCAAATAGAAAAGATTAGATATACAGTTTGAGGTAATACTGAATAATTTGACACTATTTGGCAACCCTTCCTTTTACACTTTAAAAATAAAAATAATAAATAATTAAATATGTGTATATGTATGTGTGTATACTGTATGTATGCAAGTATATAGCTGACCTATTTTCCCTGTCCCTGGCTTAGTTATGAATGGGAGAGGTGTTTTTTTATTATTAATTATTTTCTACTGCTATACCCTTTGCATATTTGTATTTATATATTTTCTGTATTCTTGCTTGGCCTAATATGTATTACTTTTTCGGATAATGTTGTTTTTTTCTATCTTATTATTAGTTTATATAGTACATATAGTAGGAGCAACCCAGGTTCATTGTGAGAACGTAGTCCCGGGGACGTTTCTGGAGACCGCGAAATACGTAGCCGGGGGTACGTACGGCTGCAGTTCATTTTTTTAAGCGAACGCTGCGGGGCGGTGTGACGCCGTTCCTTTCGGCGCTTGTGGAGGGCTTTCCCGCTGCAACCAGTTTGTCCGGTTAGCTCTTCGTGTACTCTGGCGGACTCAAGGCGCAGAGAGGGGCTGACCACGACGACGACGACCGGGTTCGAGTCCAGGGAAGAGCGGTTCCAGAAATCAGGTAAGAAAACAAAAACAAAATCCAAAAAATGAAGCGAACAAGTTCGTCACAGGGTGAGAATGTGGTCAAAATCCGAAAACTAAGTAAAAATCAGACGAGGCCTTTTCTTTTTCTGGACGGCTTTTGTGAATCGTCGTTGGTTGGGTTTAGGGACGGAGGAGGGTGGGTCAGCCGATTGGCCAGTCGCATGGTTAATCATTCTGTCATCCAGGCAGACAGGCGGAAGGTCGTTCGACAGCGGCCTCTAGCGGGTTTACGCGAGAACAGTGCGGGAAAAAACGCGCACATCGGCCTCTCGCGGACTCGCGAAAACAAAAACTGCAAAAATACGTACCTCCCAGGACGTATTTCGCGGTCTCCAGAAACGTCCCCAGGACTACGTTCTCAGAATGAGCCTGGGTTGAGTAGGAGATATCAAGCACTGATGTTGGATTTCTTTATTTATTTTGGATTGTTAAAGACAAATTCTACATAAGCATTTATGCCACCTATATAGGTATTGTTTGGTAGTTTGGTCATTTTAAATGTCATTAAATCAAACAATTATTGGCAACCTGAAAACAGCGTCTGGGAAACTTGAGTTCTGTGTTCCTTTTGGGACGACACTACACTCTACACTACATGGTTGAGTGTATAAAAGTGTGTAGTGTGTCATTTGGAACGCAAATAAAGAGATGGTGTACTTCTTCAAGAGAATGAGTGATACGTACCACCCTCTCCTCAAAATCACTGTCTTCCTCTTCCTGTTTGCGTTTTTTCACCTTCTTCTCATTCTCCACTTTAACCTTTTTGGGTTTGTGTTCATACCTGCATAATAAACAGAAATCATCACGGTTTCGCAAACATGCATAAGACACACGAGGAGGATCATGGGAATAGGATTGCAAATAGGGTGGAAAATTTCCATGGGATTGTCTTTGGAATTTTGGAAGTATGCAGCTGATTCGAATGTTATCACTTGGACTGAATGGGCGCTATCAGTGCTTACCAGTATATGGGCCAGTAGGGGCTTGTATAGGCAGAAGAATGTTATCATCCATCCACATAATTAATCAGCTATAGATCACATATGGCTGCGGCAGGAAGTTAAGGAGAATAATTTATATTATTTATTAAATTTCCCACATATTGTATTTTATTCACGTCTACCCCAACCCTAAACCCATCACAGTAATGTAAAAACAGATCTGGAGTCTCTATTAGTATAGCTGATTAACCATGTGGAGGGTTGATACACGTAGGTGCAGAAGGTCCCAACTGGCCCATATCTTTCAACTGATAACCACTGATAACGCCCATTCAATCGAGTGAAGAAGAAGCGGGTGAAACATGAGAAGTTGGACATTTTATGGGAATTTATTTAAATTACTTAAAAATTTTGAGGAATTTATATAAACTGCAAATTTATACGTAATAAAATGAAATGACGCAGGGAAAAAGTATTGAACACATGAAGAAAGGGAGGTGTAAAGGCAGTGAAAGCCCAGACAGCAGCTGAAATCTCTCAGTAGTTCTTCAGCAACCCTCTGCCCTTCATCAGTGTAAATGAATATTATCTGCTTCAGTCCAACATCTACATTAGCAGGAGGATGAAGATGAAACCAGAGTGGACATTTGAGCAAGACAATGATCCAAGCACAGCCATGTAGACTCTCAGATGCTTTCAGAGAAAGAAAATCAAGCTGTAGAATGGCCCAGCCAATCACCTGACTCCAATCCAATATGAAATACAAAATAAAGCTCAGATTTGATAGACGAGACCCACAGAAGCATGAAGATTTTGACACTGTTGAAGTCTGTGAGAAACTCACACCTGAGCAATGCATGTGACTTCATTCTCCATATGAGAGGCGTCTTTAAGCTGCCGTCACCAACAAAGCCTTTTACATAAAGTACTAAACACACTTCAGTAGTTCAGCTCTTTCTCCTTCTGTCATATAATTGTTATTACACACAACTCATTTTTCAGATTTCTTTTGTTTTATTTTTATGTTTGTATTGTTTGGGTTTTTACCAAAATCTGCTTCAATTCCATGTCAACAGCTCCTTTAGGAATATTATTCCCAGAAAAAACCATGACGTGTTCAATACTTGTTTCCCCCCTGCTGTACAAACTTAACTATAAACATTTTGTTCATAAGCTCATACATATTAAAAATAATATTTTTGATTGATTTAATTGAAAGTGGAACTTTAATTGTTTCATTGAGCAACACAACAGCATAAGTGTTGAATATAAGAAAACCTATACTCTTATTTCTGCTGTAAAATGAACAAATTCCCCACCCTTCCCCAAATAAAATCAAAATCACTGGTTTGATGTAGCATTTGGGTTCAAATGCAAAAATGAGCAGGGGTCAAGAAAATATTAGCACATGCAGTGCTGTGTGGATGTGATTTGAGGAATTAGCAGGGTAGAGAATTAACCAAAATGATTCAGAAATATATATTATTTCAAATAAAATTAAGTGCCCTGCCATTTTCCAGATTTACAGTTAATTCCCATATATTCCTGTTAATTCCCATGGAAAGTGTCCAGCCTTAAAATTTCCAGAATTTTGCAACCATACATGGGAAGAGAGCAGCACATACTCGTCTTCATCTCGCTCTCTCTTGAGCGGTTTCTCGTGTTTGACGGAGTGATGATTGTCTGTGTCCTCTTCCACTTTAATTGACGAAGGGCTGAAACAAGACATGCTTTTTTATTAAACAGATGATAACATACTCAGACATCTTACAGATCCTGTCAATCATTTTCCTGATGTAAATGTCAAAAACACTTAAGTGAAAAAATATCTCCATATTTAATTAATAATGTCTTATAAAATATAAACTGTATACACTTTTCTAGGCTGTCAAAATAGACTTTTGAAAGCAAGAGGCAGATGAGTTTCTCAAATTAATCAAAAAACGTTATTTCCTCATTCTGACCCAACCCAGGCTCATTCTGAGAACGTAGTCCCGAGGACGTTTCTGGAGACCGCGAAATACGTAGCCGGGGGTACGTACGGCTGCATTTCATTTTTTTAAGCGAACGCTGCGGGGCGGTGTGACGCCGTTCCTTTCGGCGCTTGCCGGCCGGCCGACCGCTCGCCTCCGTGTGGAGGGCTTTTCCGCTGAAACCAGTTTGTCCGGTTAGCTCTTCGTGTACTCTGGCGGACTCGAGGCGCAGAGAGGGGCTGACTATGACGACGACCGGGTTCGAGTCCGGGGAAGAGCGGTTCCAGAAAACAGGTAAGAAAACAGAAATAAAATCCAAAAAATTAAGCGAACAAGTTCGTCACAGGGTGAGAATGTGGTCAAAATCGGAAAACGAGGTAAAAATCAGACGAGGGCTTTTCTTTTCTGGACGGCTTTTGTGAATCGTCGTTGATTGGGTTTAGGGACGGAGGAGGGTGGGTCAGCCGATTGGCCGGTCGCACGGTCAATCATTCTGTCATCCAGGTAGACAGGCGGAAGGCCGTTCGACAGCGGCCTCTAGCGGGTTTACGCGAGAACGGCGCGAGTAAAAGCGCACACAGCGGCCTCTCGCGGACTCGCAAATACAAAAACTGCAAAAATACGTACCTCCCGGGATGTATTTCGCGGTCTCCAGAAACGTCCCCGAGACTACGTTCTCAGAATGAGCCTGGGTTGTTCTGACCAGTGTTGGGGTTATGTGAGCTGTCATCAGGTTACTTTTTTCCAAGTTGTTAGTAAAGTAATGCATGACTTTTTCATCTCCAATAAAATATCAGAGCTACTCTTTCACAAAAGTAACGCCAGTTCCTTTGTTTTCCCATTTGTTGAAAGCTCTCATGTCCCCATGTTGAGCGAAATCGAAAATATGTTTCAATTTGTGTAAACATTCTAGCTTAAATGTGAACACATTTATTCATCTCACTCAGTGCCGTTAAAAATAATAATAATGAAAATGTGGGATTTTCATAGCTGAAGACAGATTTTTCATGCATCCTATGTTCAGTGCAGTCCAGAATGGTGTGTTTGAGCTGCGCCTCAACTGTACAGATGTCAACATTTTCGTCAGCATGTTTTTTTTACTTCACAATTCTCTTTTGTTGTAAAAGGGCTTTAAATTATTTCTAAAATACACACTTTTTAATATTATAACAAGCATTATTAAAAAACAACCCCAGATGATATCAAAAAGGTAACACCAAAGTATAGTAACACATTACTTTTACTTAGTAAGTGTCACAATCACCAGCGATCCAGCCTGTGCAGATCGCTGAGGAACAACCAATCTGCCACTTTAATGAACTACAAATGCCATCATGCACTTCACTTACACACCTGGCCCAGATCCCCCTTGATTGCAAACACACAGCTGAAGTAGCTCAGGATTAATCAGATGGACTATAAACACAACACACACACACATGGTTGCTGAGTCTTATTTCTGTTTTAGAGCATCACATAAGTGATTTCCTTGCCTCGTCTAGCCGTGTTTTTGATAGTGGTGGGCAAAGTGAGGCTTCATTAAACACTAAAACAGTTGAAGCAAGTGTGTCGAAGCTTCGAAACGTTTCGAAACACATCTCTACAGGGACACCTAGTGGTTGTTTTTTTATGTATAGCTCTAGAACAGCTTCAGCAAATTGAGTTATTAAACCCCCTGTTGTAGAGTTGAGGTGTGAGTTCCAGATGTCGAGATAATGGGTTCGAATCCAGGTTGATAAAGCTACAGATGTTAGTTTTTAAATGCTGTTCTTGTAACGTGTTTTGTTTTAACATTGAAAAAACTTAAAACATAAAAAATATTAAAATACATCAAGTCATAATTTCTGAGTATTTGTACAAGTCAGGATTCGAACTCATGCCATTTGCAACACAGTTACTCTGTTCACACCCACGGCCCACTAGGCCACATGAGATGGAATTTTTTTTCTGACCCTGTCAGCCAAACGCAAACTCGCCAAGACTCAAAACACTTCTGAAATGAGAGATGCTTTGAATCGCTTTAGTCACGTGACCTGTGTGTTTGGAATCAGCTTAGTCAGCTGACCTGGGTGTTTTGGATCATGCTTAGGTGCAGTGTTTCGAAACACTTGCGCTTCGGGATCTCGACACTGTGTTGAAACGTCAGTTTCATGTTAGCCATCCCTAGTTTTGAACCCTTGCCTTGGTTTATTGTTTATGTTGTTTTGCTGCCTGTACTGACCTTTCACCGGTTTTAACTACAATCTTGGATAACCTTTATGCTCCGGTTTTGACTGTTGCCTGCCTGACTACTCTTCTTAATAAACTGCACATGGATCCTCACCTCTGTTGTCCCAGACCATTACGTGACAATAAGTAACTAAATACCAAATTCACTTCGTTTTTTTCATGACAAAAATACAAGATTGTAATATAATGCTTTTATAATTAAGTTTCCCCAACACTATTTCTGACTGTGTAAAACATGTAAAACATTTAAGTTGTAAAAAAGAATTAAAAACCCTGAAACAAGATGGTTTTCTTAGTATATATTTTGAATAATCAATATATTATAATCTGCAAGTCTAAGAAGTGACTTAGAAATTAAGCAAACCGCTGTCTTACCTCACAAATCCATTCTCTTTATCTCGATATTTCCCATCAGCACCATGAAACTTGAAAAAAGAAGATCAAAAAGCACCCAAAATATGATTATAAACAGAAAGAATATTTTAATAACCGAAAATGTTTTTAAAACAGTATGTGTATTTAAAGACGGTGTGAAATCAAAATGTACAATGCTTATTTGGCTACTAAACATTGTGAACAATTAATCTGTGCAAGTTTTATACGCTGGAAATTAAAATTGTAATGGTAATCTTCAATCAACGTCTGAGCATGTGCTCTGTGTTCGAGGGGGCGGTCCTTCTCTGATTATGTCAGTTTGATGCTTCAGCCACTATATTTTAAACCACGCCCCTTTTTACATTAGTTCGCTATGAGGGAATGATTTGCAAGAGAAAGCCCTGCCCCCTACCAAAGAGCATAGAATCACCAAGAGGCGACACTCTAGTGCGATTTGGGAAACAGCCACTAGATGGTGCGGCGGCCATTTTGGAATGAAAATTCCAATAGAACAACAGCATATTATAAGTCTGTGAAATAAACTATTAAAAGTGCTGATGATTGTGATGGTAAGTGTTGTATTGACGTCTTTCAGGTTGTATCTCAGCTTTAATGCACTTTTAAAATAAATAAATAAAAAAACAAAGCAGCTGCTTGCCATCGCAACAGCAATAAGATCCAATGGACGGCTGTCGCTTTCACTCCAAAATGGCGGAACCGCGGGACGCTTTGCTGTTGCAATGGAACGTTCTATTGAGTGTCGCCTCTTGGTCATTCTAAGCTCTTTGACCCTACTCAATATTCCGTTTCAGGAAGTACATCAACATACTAAAATAAAAGTCTCAGTAACATCCGGTTTAAAAATGCTTTAAACACACACACACACACACACACACACACACACACACACACACACACACACATACACACACACACACACACGACACTTAATTTCATTGATTATATTTCATAACCCCAGACTAAGAAAATGAGGTCAAACCTTTTCTCCTTTTCTCTTTCTTTGTGCTTAAGTCTGTCTTTTTCCTCTCTCTATGCTTCTTCTCTGAAGATCTTTGTGTTCACTGTAAAATCAAATGGAAACAGAAGAGTTTTTACTTTAAGACAACGAATAGACATGAATTACAGAAGATCAACATTCCAGATGCTAAATAATACATTCGTCTGCTGGAGGTTTAATACCTACAAATTATTAGTGGAAATAATGGAAGTGATGTAAGGAATCACCTGTGTCCGTTCTTTGAGTTTTCCCGCTCTTTATTTCTCTTCTGTTCTTTATGACCATGCTCTCTGTCTTTATGTTTGTCCTTGTGTTTGTGTGAATCTGAGCCAAAAACAAGGAAAGTTTCACAAACACTTTTCCAGGCCACTAAGGATATAATACTAACCTGACTACAGTAACACTATTATAACATACTGGGTGTCCAAACTCAGTCCTAAAGGGCCAGTGTCCTGGAGAGTTTAGCAGCAATGCTAATCAAACACACCTGAACCAGCTAATCAAGCTCTTACTACATATACTAGAAACTTCCTGGCAGGTGTGTTGAAGCAAGTTGGTGCTAAACTCAGCAGAACCGAGTGTGGATACCCATGCTGTATAATTCATTCATTCATTTTCTTTTGGGCTTAGTCCCTTATTAATCAGGGGTTGCCATCACTGGGAAACATCCATACACACTCATATTGTACACTACGGCCAATTTAGCTTACCCAATTCACCTGTACCGCATGTCTTTGGACTGTGGGGGAAACCGGAGCACCCAGAGGAAACCCACACCAACAAGGGGACAACATGCAAACTCCACAGAAAAATGCCAACTGACCCGGCCGAGGCTCGAACCAGCGACCTTCTTTTTTTATTGTAATAATATTTTATTGTAATTATGTGGCTGTTACAGCTTCCCTCTTCTGATTCAGCTTCCACTTCAGCCCTGTTCAGCTCACAGTCGAGCAGAGATATTGTGTGTGTGTGTGTGTTCTCCTGCTTTTATGCGATTTAATGATATTTGTCAAATAATTGGTGGTTTTAGTCACAGTACGTTGCAGGCTCATGTATTGACAATCCATAACTGATAACCGATAATAATGATGATAATGTAACAACAATGATCTTGTTTTTGCTGAGTATATTACTGGCAGGCGGTTTGAATGAGTGTTTATGGAGTAATATCAGTACACACAAACTTCAAACAAGCTCAAGTGTAAGTGAGATAAGAAACAAGCACAACGACATGAACAGGATAACACTCACTTCTGCTGCTGCTGCTTTTAATTATTAGTATTGCCTATTCAATCTATGCAGTTTGGGGTCTATATACAGTCCAATATATATATATATATATATATATATATATATATATATATATATATATATATATATATATATATATATATATATGTGTGTGTGTGTGTGTACAATGCACTGAATAAAATGAGTATGAATATTGAATATGAATAAATTGAATATAATTTTTAGATATTTTTCAGTGAATAAAAACCAATACATTTTGCTTAATTTAAAAAAGACAGTTTTATTTAACCAATATATCCATTAAATAAGAGTTTGGTCACCGAACCTCTTTGGAAATAGAAAGAAAATACATTTAAATTCAAATTATTAATTGCAAAAAAATTACAAACTACAAAATTTCAACTTAATTTGATATATTTTTTAATGTTTCTCTTGATTTTACCTGTTTA
Organism: Danio aesculapii; assembly: GCF_903798145.1. NCBI lineage: Eukaryota > Metazoa > Chordata > Actinopteri > Cypriniformes > Danionidae > Danio > Danio aesculapii. The sequence continues at coordinate 46,792,309 of NC_079457.1, forward strand.
TTAAAGTTTTATTTAAAATTTTACAATATTGATTTGAATGTAGTAATCTTTCACTGTGGTCTTGAGTTTTTTTTAATTAGATTAGATCCAGTTTTGTCTTTGCTACTGAGTAATATAATGTATATGCACAAATATATTATTGTAAAGCATCCTGTAGAAAATATTAATTTAAAAGAATATCTCTATGACAATTAACCATGGATTTAATGCAATGTCGCACATGTAATCTATTGTTTTTGGTGCGATAATAATTTGTATATTGACAGTTTCACCACAAACACCATGCTTTTTATTGACACCCTATGGTTAATTTGTGGTTACCATGATATTTAGGTTTCATTTTGTATAAAATCTGTGGCTAAAGTAAGGATTACCACATTATTACACCACATTATTATTACAACTGTAAAATGTCCTTGTACTGTGTAATACCATGATACTAGAACATCAAATCTTTATGTTCACAATCATAGTTTTGGCCAAAACGCCATAGATGATTATAGCTGTTACTAATAGTTAAGCACTAATAAACCACAACGCTATCAGGAACACCCATATTAAAAAATACTACAGTAATCTATAGTAAATAAATGCTAAAGTGAATTATTGTGTATACTGTTATATTATAGTACAGTCTTTGTTAATGAATGCTACATACTGTCATACTATCATGAACTGATAATCTTTAATAAATACTGTGGTATACTTGTTTTTACGGCAGTAAACTGCAGTTTATTCTAGTACAATATACACTATAGTTGTGGAAAACTATACAAAGTATATTATACTGTATATATTATAGTATTTGCAACACTTTGATAATAAATGCTAAAGCATATTGGAGTATTACTAACTGTTATGAACTGTAATAATGTAGTAAACTTTAGTTTTTACTACAGTAAACTGGTATATTGTAGTATCATATATCATATAGTTGTCAATAAACCATACTATAATAAAGAATATTATACTGTAGTATTAACTATTGTGAACTGTAACAAATACCGTGGTACTTCAGTTTTTACTGCAGTAAACTGGTGTGTTGCAATATAATATACCCTATAGTTGCGGAAAATGTAACAACTAGTTTAAATTACTATAGTTGTTGTGTTACAACAGCAACTATAGAATTAGCACAACAGATTAATACTTTACTTGTCCAGTACAAAAACACTTGAATTGCTATAGTATTTCTTTATATGGCCACTCTCATCTAAAAGTGATGACATGAAATGCAAAAAGCCTTCTCACACGTGTGTGTATTATGATTTTACTGTAAGAAATCTTCAGTTTAGCGGGTGGCAGGGCTGTTTGTGAGTTATATGAGTTATTACTGCTGCTGTCTTTCTCGCAGATCTGCTGCTAGGTTTAGAGGAAAAAAGAAAATGGCGCAGAGACTAAGTCCTCACGCATCCTTTCCCCACTTTCAGCGGTCAAAATCAGCCCGTTAGCCTTCGGATCGACCCGATGACAGTCGTTTTCGCTAATCGATCTACTTCTCTGTGTAAAAGTGTCCTCGGTGTGAGGCATTCGAGGCGTTAAGTGTGATTTTTCAGCGCTGTTTTTGAACAATAGACGGCAGGGAGAGCGGCGGACGGGACTTAGTCTCTGACGCCATTTCGGCTCCATCTCACTGTAACTGTCATGAGCGCTTCATAGCACTGTAAATCAACACTTACTGTACTCCACAGAGCCGGACTCCACCTGAAACACACATGCATACAACATTTAAATATATTATCTTACATTACAGTAACACACACGCAGGTTATCAGAAGATATTCGCGGTTAAGTTGGTGTTTCGCGATAAACATATTTTGTTTGCACGGACAATCCTAACTTTTGGTTTGCAAAGTCCGCGCAATAACGGAGCGTTTTTATTATTATTTATATAAAGGTAAATGAGATTAATCCAACGGAATGGTGTATATGTCCGAAATGGGTACCTGGCGGTGTTTGTGAGCAAGATCTCCACTCATGCTGGGACTCTGATGATGAAGAGTGTGATGATGAAGATATTGACTGGAAATGACAAAGAAGCCGGTTTTTGAAAAGCTGTGACAGAAATGATGACAGAGTTCAGCCGTCGAGCAAAGTCTGACTGTACCGACAGTGCGCATGCGCGGCTTGCGTTAAAAAACACACACGAGTACATTCTGGACTCAACACACAACATTACAGAAACTCTTGTCTCATCTACTCACATCCAAGTTTAAGATCTAAAGCAAGTTTTAGCAAGTTCATATATCACGTGGGCATTGTATTGTGTCATATATTGTGTGGCCTTTGTTTTTGAAGCAGAATGTATGTGAATAAGTCTTATAGGGATAATACGCCCAAAAATGATTTGTTCCTCATTCACTTGTTCCTCACAAACGATTTTGGAGGAAGCTAGAAATCTGCAATTGACCTCCGTTTGTTTCTCCTATAATGCAAGTCAGTGGTTACAGGTTTTCAGCTTTCTTCGAAATATCTTCTTTAGTGTTCAACAGAAGAACGAAACGTTTGGATCCACTTGAGGATCATTATAGTGAGTGAAATGTCTATTTAATGTTGTTTAGGGGTTTTTTTTTCTAAAGGTATTCAAATTACTCTAATTCCTGTTTTATTAACTCGTGATTTTGTATTTAAAAGCCTAGTTCAAAACACTCTAAATTATAAAAAGGATGTTAATATTTTACTGTTTATTCATAGGGGTCCAGCAGCAAACGTGCAACGATAATATAACTATCTGACGTTTTTGTCAAAATTGAGTTACTGACATTCTTATTAAATGACAACATATTTACATTATGGGATGTTTTTTTTAATAAGTTGTTTACATTTTAAGACTTTTTATTTAAAAAAAAAAAACATGTTACACACATACTGTTTTCTATGGAATGCAAAAACTTTGAAGCTCAATATGTCAGAATCATTCAGAACGCAGACAGAACCTTATAATTCTAAGGTGATGATATATATATATATTATAATATATAATATATATATATATATATATATATATATATATTATATATATTATATATATTATCATCACTTAAACTGTTGCGTGTTTCCCTGACCCTAGATAGGGGAGGCACGTAACAATTGGGGGCTCGTCCGGGATACTAGTTGTAATATAAAAAAATCTTGTTGTTTGTGAACAATAGTGAAATTTTCACTTTAAAATCTTATTGTTTTTGTACTTTATCTTGTTGGTTTTGTTTCAAGTTATTGGAGCTGTACAGAAGTGGATATCACTTTTTGTTAAATACATTTTTCTCCTGTTTCTGATAGAGAGGAAGCAAGGTAAGATCTTTGTTTTTTTTTCTTTTTAATTTTCTTTGAGAGTTTCGAAAGTGGCTTCCTCATTCAGTTAGATCTTTTGTTTGTTGTTTTGGCATTATCCCCTCCTGACCTATTTTTCTTGTACCTATAGGTCATTTATTATTATTAATCTGTTAATAAATGCACTTTTTTGACATTGGATTTGGCGTGAGTGTTGTTTGAGTGCTGGGACAGGAGAAGGATGATGATTGTGGCTGCCTTGCCCTTTAGTTTTTATTATTTTGTTATATTTTCTATTATTAAAATTGGCCTCTAATTAATTTTATAATTTGGCTAAATTTAAGTTGAATTTTGAATTTTCCCTTTAAGTTAAATTGTTGCGTGTTTCCCTGACCTAGATAGGGGAGGCACGTAACAATATATATATATATATATATATATATATATTATTATATTAACAACAGTACATATGTAACTAGTTGTTTTTCTTTGGTCTATTTTAGGAAAGTGTCTATTTAGAAATGCTTTTCATTTGTTGACAATAGTTTATAAATCTGTTGTGTGTTGCATATTCACACGTACACTTCAAACACCATGATGTGGATCAACATGTGAGATACTGCTCAAATCAGAGTTGTTCCATTCATTTTCTTTTCGGCTTAGTCCTTTTATTCATCAGGGGCTGCCACTGACAACTTATCCAGCATATGTTTTACGCAGCAGATGCTCTTCCAGCTGCAACCCAGTACTGGGAAACACCCATACACTCTCACATTCACATTCGCACATACACTACGGCCAATTTAGTTCGTCCAATTCACCTATAGTGCAAGTCTTTGGACTGTGGAGGAAACCGGAGCACCCGGAGGAAACCCACACCAACACGGGGAGAACATGCAAACTCCACACAGAGATGCCAACTGGTCCAGCCAGGACTCGAACCAGAGACCTTCTTACTGTGAGGCGGGACAGTGCAATGAGTTTATGTTCATTTAATTACACACAGTCTGTGTGATTGATGATGCTAAACTACATCAAGCCCTGAGGCATTGTTATACTAAATAAACATCTGCAGGCAAGCTGGACAGCAACATGATACTACTCGCCTCACAGCAAGAAGGTCTGGTCCGAGCAGCTGGGTCAGTTGCCGTTTCTGTGGGAGTGTTCATGTTCTCCCGCGTGGGTTTCCCCACAGGCCAAAGACATGCGGTACAGGTGAATTGGGTAGGCTAAATTGTCCGTAGTGTATGTGTGTAAATGAGTGTGTGTAAATGAGTGTGTGTAGATGTTTCCCAGTGATGGGTGCAGCTGGAAGTGCATCCGCTGCGTAAAACATGTGCTGGATAAGTTGGCGGTTCATTCCGCTGTGGCGACCCCAGATTAATAAAGGGACTAAGCCGAAAAGAGAATGAATGAAGTGGTAATGTTAGGCCCTGTATGAGGCTGTGCACTATATAAAAGCGGCCACAAGATGGAGCCATAGTTTACACACTGACATTTTCGCTAATGACTCTAGATTTGCTACGGAGAGAGGAATAACATTGAACTATTCAGTGTTTACATGTGCTCAGGGTTCAAATGCAGATTGTTGGCTGAATACGAGCACAAAGCAGGGACTGCCGATAAACATTGAGTAAGAGAGAAACTCCACTGGCAGATTATTTTGCCTGTTTTAACCCTTGTGTGCTGTTGGGAGGTTTTCATCCACTGTAGGGTGATTTTGAGTCTTCATTTGGCCATAACTTTCTCTGTGTTTCAGCAGATGGGATGATTTTGGTAAATAATCTTATTTGACACAAACCTTCAAAAACTCATGACACTCTTGGCAAATATAACACCCTTTCAATATGCTGGTGGCTGTTTCTGCCCTATTGACTTCCATTATATCAACATTTTTTGATTATAAAAGTCATGACACATATTTTTATGTACTCTTGATAGTTTTCCCTTTTAGTAAGAGGTACAATTTGTAAAGTTTCTGTATTTGTAGTTCGAAATCAATTTAGTTTCTGGCTTTTACATGGAGTTATATGGAGGATAGAGTGTTTGTGAGAGATGTGAGACAGATGTTTGCGCACTTACATAAATACATCTGAAAAATTATAATACACCCCTCAGCTTTCAGACATAGTAACATAGTAAGGTTATGCCACACAATCTGCTGTCGTACACCATAGAAACGTTTTGCACAGGCCTGTCTAAAGAGTTAATGCTGCCATCTGCTAACACATTTGACCTCTTCACCACAAAAGGGAAAACCACCAACAATCAGGAACGCATGGTTATTTGGTGTCAAGATGTGGTTATAACAGAAGTCAGCAGGCCAAAAACAGCCACTAACAAAATGAAAGGGTTGTACATTAAACAATAGACCCACAAAGGGGTTAAGGAAAAACAATTGCAGTTATTTGGGTCTCATTCACTAATAATTGCGTAAGTTTTTCATATTTTTACCAAGCATTTTACCTAAAACCCAAGATTGGTGCAAACTAAATCTTAACTAGCTATCCAGCTAATGACTTCATGGTACAGAGCCTTGAGCATCCTGCTGTCACACTTTAGACCGACTCTCCATCTCATAAAGTCAGTGTAAATGGAGAGTAAAAAAGGGTTGAAGGGATAATTCCCTTAAAAATGAACATTACTCACTATTTACTCATCTCAAGTGAATCTAAACCTTTATGAGTTTCTTTCCTTGTTGAACACTAAAGAAAATATTGGAAGAATGCTGAAAGCCGGTAACCATTGACTTGCATAGTAGGAAAAACAAAAAGGCTACTGTTGAAGTCATTGATTACAGGTCATGATTTTTCGTGTCAGCAGAAAAAGATGTTCATAAAGGTTGAAACAAATAGAGAGTGAGTAGAGGACAATTTTCATTTTGAGTGAGCTATTCCTTTAAGAAGTCTACCACCAAGGATGGATTACAGAGAGCAAGTTACCTTACTTTGACAGGGTTTGTAACCCTAAACCTGTTTACTCGAGGTTCGTCTGTTCAAAACTGCTACTTGGAGTAAAGTTCTGTAAACTTAGATTATGATAAGCCTGAAGACAAAACACAGAATCCCCAAACTTGATATACATAAGCAAGCATTGTATTTTAAGTGCACCTATGATGCACAATAGACTTTTGGAAGCCGTTCAAATAGAACTGTGTGTAGGTATAGTGCAGGGATGGGCAAACTCGATCCTGGAGGGCGGTGTCCTGCATAGTTTGCACCAACCCTAATCAAAACACCTGCTTGTAGCTTTCTAGTGATCTTGAAGACACTAATTAGGGTGTTCAGGTGTGTTTGATTAGTGTGGAGCAAAACTCTGCAGCGACACCAGCCCTCGAGGATCAAGTTTGCCATGCCTGGTATAGTGTGTCCACAGTACAGCAGTGATGAAACACAAGTTCCTTTTTTTAATTTTGTTGTTATATTAGGATCTAAATCCCAGTGAATTGAGCCCCACTGCAACATGACGTAGGAGTGTGGTTTCCCCGCCCACCCAATTGATGACAGGAATGTAAACATGTCTCCATAGTAACGCATATAACGTCCACAGAACAGGATTTGCCATGAAACCTGGAAAAATAGATCTGTTCAGCTCTCTGTGAAGAATGAGCTTTACAAGTTTAAAATGGATTTAAAACAGTGCATGTTTGTTATAAAGTAAACTCACTACTTAATAACTGCTGGAATCAGCACAGCTGCATAGTGGCAGTACATCTATAAACAAAGATGCTTCAAACTCACAGCAGGAGCCCCCGTTCATGGACATTAAATCAGTTTATTTTGTACAGTAGCATAATGGTCTCACCTGCCGCAAATACACATGCAAAAACAGTGCAAAGTTCAATGTGTGTGATGTGTGTGTTCAATGTGTGTGAACTTTGTAAGCGCATTTGTGTGTCTCATTTCAAAAAGGCTTGAATAAACTCCACAAATACAAATAACCTTATTTGGTATTAACTCATAAACTGCATCTCTGCTTCAGTGTCTGTCTCTGTCACCGACTGCTGTTTATCTGACAATGCAGAAGCAGACACATGTGGCTAACCAGCTCATTTGGATTTAAAGACACAGGCTACAAAACAGCTACAACTTACACTGACCCCAAAATTCACATATTCAGCAGAGTATGATAAATGATCTGATGGGTATTTTGAGCTGAAACTTTACAGACACATGCTGGAGACACCAAAGACTTATCTTACATCTTGAAAAAAGGGGTAAAATATGAGCCCTTTAAAAGGTGCAGTATGTTAGCCTGACATCCAGTGGTTGAACTAGGTATTGCACTGCTCGTTAAGAACACATTCACTCAGCTCCTCCTCTGGCGAGGCCACGCAAGTGCAGGTTGCAGATTTACGACAGCAAGAGGAGCAAGCCTGACTGTCGAGCCTAAAGACTGATTTAAAGTGTTCTAAATAAAGCAACAGCACCCGATAGAAGGAATATTTCCATAATAAAAGGAGTTTTTGTCCTTACAACACCTGAAATTTATATTTTAGAAACAACTTCAATTTCTCACAGCTGAACAACAGAAAACTGACAATGATCACCTCAGCTAAACCTCGTGTGCTTTATTCTGTGTTAAATGCTAATAATGAGTTTGTACGCACTTTACATGAGATTTAATGCCATTTACTGAAGGAAGCAGCAGTAATTTTCACCTCAGATCTTAAAATAAATTAAACTTCAGAACTGTGACACATGATTCAGCATGTACATTTAATAACGGTAAAGAGGCGTAATATGTATTAATTAGATTATAAACTGCTGGAGTGCAGTGAGTGTACTATTCTGTGCTTCTGAATAGCTGTATTTACATTTCTATCGTTTTTCATCTGGTTTAAACAGCCAAATTGCTCAATCACTGCATATCTCGTCACATAGTGTGTTGTTAGAACACGCGGTTACAGTGTAACCTGCTCACCTAATGTTTACGCTCGTAATATTTATATTATTTGCTAATTAATAACCACCTCATGTGAAACTCTGAATCTGTGTCTCATTTTGTAGTCTGCTACTGTCCACAGGAGGTCACATTTACGGTCGCGGACACACGGTTTGAAAGCCTTCATGACTAAATGAAATGCGTGGTTTTCCACCAAGGCAACCCGCTGTACTGAAATATATTTGGCTAAACTGGCATTGCAGGTTAAAGGGACCAAAACAAAGACAGACACTCCGGCACAGAACGCACATTTTCATAGCATTTCTGACTTCAGCATTGTTTTTCAGATAAACAAGAATGTTCACTTAGCATGTTTCTGAAATATCTGCAAACATATTATGGCACTAGAAGAGTCAAAAACAACCATACAGCACCTTTAACAAAAGTATCCCATTAAACAAAAAATAAACCGTGTAAATACACATTTTATAATAGTGTTTTGAGAATTCACCAAATATATTATTATAAAGCTTTTAATAATTGACCACACCTAAAACATTAAGAGCACAAGTGGCTATGGGAATTCCAAACATGGTAGATTACATTAAAAAAAAAAAAAAAATAAAAATAATAATAATAATAATAATAATAATATATAGGTGACAAAAAAAAACTGGAACAAAAAAGTATGAATTTATAAAATATGCTCTTGTTATTTTTGTAATTGTGATTTAGAAACATGCTTTAGGTGTTTGATTTCTCCACCATTCACCACTGCACTTATGCAAACTGTTTAGTAAAAATGTTCAGCACATTTATTTAATTTTGTTCATAAATTAAAACCTTAAAAATACCTTGAAAATAGTGAAGAAAAATTAAATATGAACCAACATAGTGCCACACTGAACAACCACCCCAACAACAAGTAAAGCCTACAAACAGCACAGATATACACACGAATAAAGGAACATATTAAAGGACAGCGTGAGGGAAAGGGTCAGATCTCCTGGGAGTCTGTGATGGGATGACGGGGCGGGACAGAGCTACAGGCCTCCAGTAAATCGGTCTGGCAGCTGACGCAGATGTCCTGGCTGTACCAGTCCCGCATGGCCAGTGTGTGAAGCGATGAGGAGCTCGAGTTGCAGGACACCAGAACCAGAGGAATCCTGCACATAACCACACCTCACATCAGTAAACAAATAATCACTAATTGTACATCAAACAAGCATCAGCAAACATCCCTAAACAAACAATCACTAAATATACGTCAAACAAACATCAGCAAACCAACATCACTCAATGTACGTCAAACTAACATCACTAAATGTACGTCAAACAAACATCAGCAAACCAACATCACTCAATGTACGTCAAACAAACATCAGCAAACATCACCAAATGAAATGTCAAACAAACATCAGCAAACAAACATCACTAAATGTACGTCAAACAGGCATCAGCAAACACTACTAAACAAAATCACTAAATGTACGTCAAAAAAAAGTCACTAAATGCACATCAAACAAGCATTACTAAATGTACGTCAAATAAGCGTCAACAAACATCACCAAATGAAATGTCAAACAAACATCACTAAATGTACGTAAATAAAAACATCAGCAAATGACAATAAACAAACAAACAAACATCACTAAAATGTCAAACAAACATCAGCAAACGTCACTAAACAAAATCACTAAATGTAAGTCAAACAAATGTCACTAAATGCACAAACAAACGTCAAACAAACATCACTAAATGTGTGTAATAAAAACATCAGCAAACGACACGAAAAAAACATCCCTAAAATGTCAAACAAACATTAGCAAACATCACTAAATGTACGTCAAACAAACATCACTAAACAAAATTCACTAAATGTATATGTCAAACAAGTGTCAGCAAACAAACATCAATAAATGTATGTAAAACCAGCATCAGTAAACCAACATCACTAAATGTACGTCAAATAAGGGTCAACAAACGTCACTAAATGTACGTAATAAAAACATCAGCAAACGACACTAAACAAACATCCCTAAAAGGACAAACAAACATTAGCAAACATCACTAAACAAACTTCACTAAATGTACGTCAAACAAGCATCAATAAATGTCAACAACAGTCACTAAACAAACGTCACCAAGTGTATGTAAAACCAGCATCAGCTAACAAACATCACTAAATATACGTCAAACAAGCATCAGCAAATGTCAGTAAACCAACATCACTAAATGTACGTCAAACAAACATCACTAAATGTACATTAAACAAGCGTCAGCAAACATCACTCAATGTACGTCAAACAAGCATCAGCAAACGTCACCAAACAAACATCACTAAATGCACAAACAAGCGTCAGCAAACGTCACCAAACAAACATCACTAAATGTACGTTAATAAAAACATCAGCAAACGACACGAAATAAACATCCCTAAAATGTCAAAAAAACATTAGCAAACATCACTAAATGTACGTCAAATAAGCGTCAACAAACGTCACTAAACAAACATCACCAAATGAATGTCAAACAAACATCACTAAATGTACGTAAAAAAACATCAGCAAACCAACATCACTCAATGTACGTCAAACCAACATCACTCAATGTACATCAAACAAACATCACTAAAATGTACGTCAAACAAACATCAGCAAACCTCACCAAACAAACATCACTAAATGTACGTCAAACAAACATCACTAAATGTACATTAAACAAGCATTAGCAAACATCACTCAATGTAAGTCAAACAAGCCAATCAGCAAACATCACTAAATGTACGTCAAACAAGCATCAGGCAAACGTCACAAAAAACATCACTAAATGTACGTCAAACAAACATCACTAATGACATTAAACAAGCATCAGCAAACATCACTCAATGGACGTCAAACAAGCATCAGCAAACGTCACCAAACAACATCACTAAAATGTACATCACGCGTCAACAAACATCACCAAATGCATGTCAAACAAACATCACTAAATGTACGTAAATAAAAACATTCAGCAAACGACAATAAACAAACATCCCTAAAATGTCAAACAAACATTAGCAAACATCACTTAAATGTACGTCAAACAATCATCACTAAACAAACATCACTAAATGTACATTAAACAAGCATCAGCAACATCACTCAATGTACGTCAAAGCATCAGCAAACGTCACCAAACAAAACATCACTAAATGTACGTCAAACAAACTTCACTAATGTACGTCAAACAAACACTCACTAAATGTACATCAAACCAAACATCACTAAATGTACAAACAAACATCAGCAAACCAACATCACTCAATGTACATTAAACACGCATCAGCAACATCACTCCAATGTACATTAAACAAGCATCAGCACACCTCACTCAATGTACGTCAAAGCTCAGCAAACGTCACCAAACAAACATCACTAAATGTACATCAAACAACCATCACTAAATGTACGTCAAACAAAACATCACTAACTGTACATTAAACAAGCATCAGCAAACATCACTCAATGTACGTCAAACAAGCATCAGCAAACATCACTCAATGTACGTCAAACAAGCATCAGCAACATCACTAAATGTACATCAAACAAGCATCAGCAAACGTCACCAAAAACAAACATCACTAATGTACATCAAGCGTCAACAAACATCACAAATGCATGTCAAACAACATCACTAAATGTACGTAAATAAAAACATCAGCAAACGACAATATAACAAACATCACTAAAATGTCAAACAAAACATTAGCAAACATCATAATGTACGTCAAAACAAACATCACTAATGTACAAACAAACATCAGCAAAACCAACATCACTCCATGTACATAAACAAGCATCAGCAAACATCACTCAATGTACGTCAAAGCATCAGCAAACGTCACCAACAAACATCACTAAATGTACATCAAACAAACATCCCTAAATGTACGTCAAACAAACATCACTAAATGTACATCAAACAAACATCACTAAATGTACGTCAAACAAACATCACTAAATGTACATTAAACAAGCATCAGCAAACATCACTCAATGTACGTCAAACAAGCATCAGCAAATGTCACCAAACAAACATCACTAAATGTACGTCAAACAAGCATCACTAAAATGTACTTTAAACAAGCATCAGCAAACGTCACCAAACAAACAATCACCAAAGGAATGTCAAACAAACATCACTAAATGTACATCAAGCGTCAACAACATCACCAAATGAATGTCAAACAAACATCACTAAATGTACGTAAAAAAACATCAGCAAACATCCCTAAAATGTCAAACAAACATTAGCAAACATCACTTAAATGTACGTCAAACAAGCGTCAAACATCACCAAATGCATGTCAAACAAACATCACTAAACAAACCACTAAATGTACGTCAAACAAGCGTCAGCAAACAAACATCAATACAATGTCAAACAACAGTCACTAAACAAACATCACTAAATGTACGACAAAACAAACATCAGCAAAGTCACAAAAAAACAAACACTAAATGTACGTCAAATAAGCGTCAACCAACGTCACTAAACAAACAATCACTAAATGTACGTCAAACAAGCATCAATAAATGTCAAAACAACAGCTCACTAACAAACGTCACTAAGTGCAATGTAAAACAAGCATCAGCTAAACATCAAACCTCACTAAATATTTGTTCAACAGCAAACGGTCACTAAAACAATTGGGTTATAACACAGCTGATCCAACTAATCAAGGTGTTCAAGACTACAAGAGACTATTAAGCGTTGAGTGAGTTGGAGGTGGTTGGAGCTTAACTGTGCAGAGCTGCGGCCCTCCAGGAATTGAGTTTGAGACCATTGCTTTAAAGGCAGTAGTCCTCAACCACAGGTCCACAGTCCGGTACCGGTGGATCAATTGGTACCAGGCCGCACAAGAAATCATTAATTATTTCTGTTTTACTTATTGAGTCTGAACGATCTTTTATTTTGAAAAATGATTGTATTCTCTCGCTTATGTCTCAGTTCACTAGAGCACCAAATGTACCCAAAGCTAGCAAAGAGTAGGAAACAGACGTGTTGGAAAGTTTCAGTGACCCAGTGAAGGACCCATACACTGCCAAGGAATGGATCCTAAACAATCGCAAGATGAACTGCTGGAGATCACAGATGACCTTAGTGGCCGTTCACATATAGCATGTTTTCTAGAGTTCGCGCAAGTTCGTTATTTCCAATGGAGGAGCGCGGTGTGATGCCCTCGTGCCTTCCAAATGCACCCAGCATGAACCCAGAATGAATGCCGCAAGCGCACCGCAAGTCATTTGATATTTTGTATGGAATATACACATTTAGGTAAATTAATCATCTCAGCAACACAGAACACCCAAACACTGCAGTGCTTTTAACTTCTCCATAAACAAAACTTGTATCAGAGTGACAGCAAGGTTTTTGTCAGGTGTTCCTCGAAGAAACGGTTGACGGTCACCTAGCAACCTATGAACCACCGCCCCAATCAATCTTCACCCCTACCCTCTGGTCCGCGGTAAAATAGTCAAAGCATTGACTGGGTCCACAGTGATAAAATTGTTGAGGACCACTGCTTTAATGCAAGTTATTTCACTTGACGGCAATCTTTGAAATGCCTTTCGGCATTCTGTTTGAATGGGGAGACATCCAAAATTGTTGCAAGTTTTACGATTTTAACTTAATATTAGTAATCATCAATAACATTAAACAATAACTGTCTCTTTAGTTTCATTTCTAAACCTTTGAATCAAACTAAATTCTGCAAGAAACTCACATCTGGTCCGAGCCCCTCCCCTGAAAAATCATCAGTCTATAGCAATCGCTGATTGGCTCCAGTACTAGAAGGCAGGGCTTCATTCACAATATTGACCGTTACACAATTCCCCATTCAAACTAGACAAGTGACGTATGTAGTGTATTCTAGAGTCTTCGAGTTTACTCACCAGGCTGAATTCCAGGACCAGCGTTCGCTCAGAAGTTTCTCTGACTCTGCTCACAGTCTTTCATCACGATCTTGCCTTGAAGAAGCTGAGAGGAAGATTCACACAGCGCTGGGACGGCAGACGCATCTGCCACAGATAACACACACCAATGAACAACAGACATCAGTAACGATGTTTCCATCCCACCTATTTTTAAGTGCATTTTGAAATATCGCATAAAAAACCTGAAAGGAAACGCCAAGATGTGCATAAATTCAAATGTTGGCGACGTGTTGTGATAATGCACAATCATTAGTCACTTGACACTTCATCTTTCATTTATATCAACTATTAATAGCCTATTTAAGTTAAGGTTAGGACGTTTAGCCTATTTTTTCAGTTCTTAATTGACTGCTTCTTCAAATACACTGAATATACTTATTTGTGTAAGTCAATGGAATAAAAATTTTTTAGAAAATAGCCTATTTAATTGAAAAATATATTTATATAACCTACAGTATATTTAGACTATTAAATTATATTTTATTTAAACTATATTAAAAGTTACAATCTGTATTTTACCTTTTTTTTTTTTGACTAACAGCTTGATACCTAGTCAAATCAAAGAACATTCAACTGAGCTCTGTGAAAAGTTTTGTATGTAGGCCTAGTCAAAATGTAATATTAGTGCCATGGCATGTGGCGAGTCAGCAATACTTGTGTCTAAAATAAAACTATTTATCTTATTAGAAAACAAATACAATAATCCCAGGCGCAAGCATTATATTAGATTTAGAGCAAATATGAACAAAATATGAAGAAAACACCTCCACCTTCCACGGAGAAACAGCCACCCGCAGCATCGAGTCCTCTGCCTTCAGAATTAGCCACTACTGAGAATGAAGCTCGGCTGCCCCCTAATAGTAATGTATCTCCTGAGTACTGCAGTGAACCGCGGTTAGTCAAGGCATCTGTTCTCTGAGAAGCATTTCTAAAGGCTCCATCTGGTACCTCAGCGCATTTAACATTTCTCGTTGATATTTGGCACCAGTTCATCAGGAAGTGGCATTTTTATTCTCTTTGACTCGTTAAATGTAAACGCAGCATTAATTGCAAATCTTTTATGTGATATTCCAGTTTTGCGCATAAATTTAGTTCGCATCTTTGGATGGAAACATAGCTAGTGACGAAACAAGCAAACGTTCACAGCAGGCTTACCTCTACACAACAGCCAGGACACACAACCCTGAGAAAACACACACATCAGAAACAACACATGACTGGTAGATTCATCCAGATTCAGAGACATTCATGATCTCACCTGCGACACACAGAGCAGACGTTATGCCAGGTGAAATAAAGGCTTCTCGTTGCGCAGCATGAACACACCTGAGAAAGACACACCAAACAGTGAATGTTTTTAACTCTACTCATATTTATAAGTCACAAGTGCTGTAAAATGTGCATTTTCTTTTAATCGGTGTTTGGCGTAATCTCAACTGAAACATGAAGATGGGGCAGGACATCGCGTAGCTCCTCCCCTTTTAAAAACAGCCAATAGGGTTTTGCTTGTAACATCTCTGCAAGTGAGAGTGGCTAAGCTCAAGCACATCAAATGAAAGCAAATGAGAAGCGTCTTGAAGGGGGCGGGGCATGTCAGACACTAGAGAGCATTTGATTGGCCAGAAAATTGATAAGAATCTAAAGTATGATTTGACATCATAAAAGCTGTTGATTATTTAGTATCTGCTCAACAATCTCCAAGTCCGTTGTTTAAGAGGATGAGTTGTGATTTTAAAAGAAAACTCAGAGCCTGAGGGAGTATTTCTCACCCGCCAGTCTTGGTATCTTTCACAGGTCATGTTGCGGACGTCTCCTCTTTCTTCAGGACTGTGCATCTTCAACACGTCAACAATGGATTTGAGAACTGAGCCCTGGTTCCTGCTCTTAACCTTACACAGAAACAGACAAATGTTCAATTTGAGCAAAAGCATTCATTACCGGGTCAACGATGAAAACGGGTTTTAAAGTCCGCATGAACCGGAAGCTGCGACCTTTTTTTTTTGTATTGTGATGCAACATCTAGAGAAACCGAATATTAAATGACAAAACAGTGGGTGTGGCTTGTGTTTTCTACTGCGAGCTGATTGGATGTAGTAAAGTAGGCATTTCATTCAGAAAGATCTGGAAAAGGGTTTGGTGAGAGTTATTACAACCTAACAGACTCCTTCTGGGGAGCAGGCTTATTTCATATAAACCGGATTAGATCGGCTCATTTCAAGCAAAGATAATACTGAAAGTATGTACTGAATGCTGATGTTTTCTTACAGTAGTAACATATAGATTATATATACTTGGGAACACAGTAAAAAAAGAACAAAAAAGTTTATATACACATTATAAATTTTAGTAAATCATATTTTGGGGTGCAGATTGCATAATTGATGTTAAATAATAAGTACAAAAACAAGGTGGTATTAATACTTATTAATATAGAATTTCCTGCTTTAGTACAGTTTCTGTATGATAATAGACATGCACAATATTCAACTGTTTTTTGTTTGTCGTTTTAAAGGAATAATAATTATGCAGCTAATACGACGGTGATTTGATACTTTGCAAAAGTTGCAGACACCTTCACCAATATCAAAATGCTGTTTTGATGCAAAATTAATGTCAATTCTTTACGCCAATTAAGAACTTAAAATAGGCCTAGGCTACTATAATGAAGAACCCGATCTAAAATGTAAAATTAATTAAATTG
>NC_079457.1:46809244-46851744 GCF_903798145.1 Danio aesculapii
TTAAGAATTAAAATAGGCCTAGGCTACTATAATGAAGAACCCGATCTAAAATGTAAAATTAATTAAATTGCTAAATACTCCTGACACATGAAAGTGTAAAGCCTGCAACCCACAGCACATGTGGAAAGTTATTGCGTATCATATTTAACAAACAATTACTACGAATTTATAGAATTTCTCACACGGTCATTTGAATATTAATCAGATGATGTCATTACGCTGCTGTGCCGTCAGCTAATCGTTGCATTGCTGATCATGATTGAGGATCGATAGATCTGTCCTTCACAACACACGCAGAGATCTCAGATCAGTTTATCCAGACATTTTAATCAGATTCGCGAACTTGAACCAAATTAGCCAGAGATCAGTTATCAAAATTGAATGATCCAGTATCTGCAAAATCATCTTGGATCATTTAAGCGAGGTACAAAGAACGGACCCCTGCTCACCATTTCTGTTTGTGGTCTAAACTGACAGCTGGAGGGGCGTGGTTAAGTATGTCAGCTCCGCCCACTACCTCAGACTGACCTAATCTGAGAATTTAACTGGTAACAAACAGGAAGTGCAGTTTCAGATTTCAATTCCAGATTACAAATGGCAAGGTATTTTTTTCCTTAACATGCACAGATTAATTGTTCTCCACAAAACTGAGCTAACAAAATATGGTTGGTTTTGATTTCACGCGTTCATACTATTAAAAAAAATAATAATAATAATTATAAATAAATAAAATTTAATATAAATTATTTTAAATATAAACTTTAAATTTAGTTTAGTTCACCCACATTTTTCATTTTCAAACTTTCTCTGAGAGTTGCGGTCTGAATTGTCATTGTGTAACAATAGTACTCATCAGACATTTAAAGAGACAGTTCACCCATGAATTAAAATAACTTCCTCATCCTCCACTTGTTCAAAACCTCTGAGTTTCTTTATTCTGTTGAACACAAATGAAGATACACTGGAAGTCATTGGCGGTTCTTTCCAGAATTCTTCAAAGTATTTTTTTTTCGATCGATGTCAATGGCTATTTTCCTTGCAGCATTCTTCACAAGATCTTGTTTTGTGTTTAACAAAACAAAAAGAAACACAAAGTTTGCAAATCACTTGAGCGTGAGTGAATGGAGGTTAAAATTTTGAGTTTACCATCTGTGGAAACGCTTTGGTTGACATTCTCCCTTTGTACGTGTAATCAGAGGGGGAAAGCCCCGCCCACTAGTGACCATCTCTCCCTCATTAGCATTAGAACATTAGTCTTGTTTTCGAATCTGCCACTATGCTGACACACAGGCATCTGTAGCCCCGCCCTCTTTTGAAAAGCACACAATATCATTTGCATTTAAAGCAACAGCTACCAAAACAGCACAATCATGATCCTAAAGCCTAAATGAGTTATAAAACATTGTGTAGTATTGTGAAACTTACTCTAGGGACATCAGAGACTTATTTTACATCTGTAAAAAGGGGCAGAATAGACTCATTTGAAGGAGCTCATTATCATTTTAAATCTTCATACTTTATCTCTCTTCATTAAACCACTGGGTTTCACACGTTGCATTTTTTAAACGTTTAATTGTAATCCAATTTAGTATGACTGCTTATTTCACATTTTATTGGGGGTCAGAATAAGTGAGGTTTAATTTTGACATAAAATGTAGAAGTTATGCTGACTGATAGCAGAACATTATTTCAACATTAGTTTAACAATTAACTCATCAATATAAAAAAAAAGTACTATTTATTTACTTTTAATGAGCTTTCTGTCTGTGTAGATAGAGAGTTGCACCAAAATCTCATCTTTGTTGAGTAATTTATGTTTACAGAAAACTTAAATGTAAAGCTTTACACTTCATCTCAGCAGATCAGTCATTGCGCACCGCTTTAAGAAGATCCCGGTTGCAGGCAAAAGATCTGGTCCTCCGCTTTCCTGCGCAGCCTCTGAAATCTGGAAGTGAATATCAAGACTTTCAATAAAAGGCGCTTATTCAATGCAAATGTGAATTAAATAATCATCAAGATTACAAAAAGTGTACTCGGACGTTTCCATTAAACGAACCACCTAATCCTCATAACCAGAATACCCTTCTCTTTCTTCATCCAGCTCTTATCTTTTCTTCTTTCATTTCAGTTGTTTTTTTAACCTAGTTTATTTTGTTCTACATTTTCCTTGTTTTTTCTTTTGGTTTCCAATTTCATTTTATTTATTTCCATTTCACCTTGTTTTTTTTCCCCACATCTCGTTTTATCAGTCTTTCTCTTTGATCCCCCCCCCCCCCCTTGTTATCTTTCCTTCTTTAATGCATTTCTTTAGTTGTGATTTGCATATATTTCTTCATAGGCTCTACAGTATGTGACAGACATGGTGTCTGTACCATGAAGTTTGAGTTTACTCTGCAACAATTCTGAGCTTTACACACCATAAAAGGTAGCTTAGCTGCTCTATAATACCATGGCAAAGAGCGATTAAACTCAAGCTGCCTTCATGTTTCCTAAAACCCAAGATTGGTGCAAACTTAACCGGCTAGCCAGCTAATCCAGCTTCATGGTACAGGCCACTGATCTTCTCAGGCTTCCCTAATTTACAAAACATCAAACTTCAGATCTCACCTGTGAAGTTGGAGTCTTGCACTGGACTTTCTGAATCATCCTGTACATTTACAAGAAAAAAGCAAACAAACACTTTGTATAGTGATGAACTTCGTGTTATCTCTTGGCATTACTGAATGCTCTGCTGTAAATCTGAATTAGAGCCATACGTGTGCTGAGATCCTGAGTGCAGGAGCTTTCAGACCAGTGGAGTCCTCAGGGACGGTCAATCCATCTGCTGAGAGAATAACAGCAGTCCGTGATGTGCAGACTCACATCAGGCCCAGTATGAGCCAATAGTATGTTCCTGCAAAACCAGAGAGGCTTGAACGCGTTACTAGGACTCTAGTTTTACCCCTGTTGTTCCTGATCTATTCAGTAGGGGGTGAAAGATATACTTAATAAATCTGAAGTTATGCTTACCTTGCACATTCATACTTAACGATGTGTTTGACATTGTTTTGCCATGTTTCCAGTGAGTTGGGTTACGGTAAGGCCATATAATATGGAGTCCTAGAAATGCGCTCTTAAAACTGCAGCCTCTCCTCTAATTGTGCAGGAACGCACTTCACATACAAGCAGATCCAGATACTGTACTGTTGTGGTGTTTTGTGCTGCGATTCAGACGTTTGCAGTGGTCAGCCGAGCGGATCTCCTCCATCAGCAGCTCATGCAGACTGCTCTGCTCTTTAGGCTTCAGGCCCATCTTACGCTCGGAGACCTGAGGAGATGAAGAGATCCACTGAAAACCACAGCAAAACCTGCCTTTTGAGAAATCTGAGGATGCAGAAGCAAACACTGGTTTAAAAACTCAAAGGTAACCCGTAGGGAGGGACTGGGTGATTGGATGAGAGGAGATGAATTGTAAAGTGGCTGTGTATAAGAGTGGACTGTGGCATAATGAAAGATCTGCTGCTTTCATAACAGGCAGGGCAGGCGTGTCCATAGAGGCAACCAAGGTGGCAGAATAGAGAGGGCGGCGTCCGCGACACCTCCCTCACCACCCGTGTCCTCAGTCGTATCTGCAACCCCACCCCCCGGATCTTCAATTCCATCCGCAACAAACCTATCCACCCCTCCGGGTAACTTTCATTTTCACTTTCGGGTTGAGGGAGCAGCAGTTCAGCTTGCTCTGGCCCTAATAACAGGCCACGCTAGTCTCTCATCAACAGTTTCTTCAGTGTTTTTCTCGTCTTACTTTGCTTCATACTACCATGATAATAAGGGTACTTTACTCATCCATCAACATGATTTCTGCAGGAGTCCGAAGGATGAAGACCACAGCTCTATCTTCAAACTACACTTTTGTTTGTGGCGAGTACACGCCCTCTAGTGGCCAAAATTAAATACTGTGCCTTTAAAGGGGCAGTTTACACATAACTGAACTCGGTCAATCATGAACCTCTATTTGTTCCAAACCTGTTTGTTTTCCTTCTGCTGAAAGGGGTGTCCGTTCTTCATACCTCGCTTAAATGATCTAAGATGATTCGGCAGATCCTGGATCTTTTAATCTTGATAACTGATCTCTGGCTAATTTGGTTCTCCAAACAAGTTCATGAATCAGATAACAATGTCTGGATGAACTGATCTGAGATTGCTGCATGTGTTGTGAATGACAGATCTATCGATCCTCAAAATCCTGATCAGCAATGCAACGATTGGCTGACGGAACAGCAGCGTAATGACATCATCTGATTAATATTCAGTTATCAATGCGAGCTAAATTACATAAAATTCGTAGTCAACGATTTGTTAAATGTGATGCACAATAACTTTCAACCTTTGTTTTGGGCTAAATGCTTTACACACAATTTGTTTATTTTTACAGTTAGAGCGGATTTTCTTTATTATAGTAGCTGGTTTCTTAATCGGTGTAAAGAATAACTGGATGTTTAAATTAATTTTGCATGACAAAAGCATTTTGATAAAGGTGTCTGCAACTTTTGTGAAGCATCAAAATCACCGTCATATTAACTGTCAAAACATGTTCATGACTGCATTAATGTATCATTCCTTTAAAAAATAAAATAAAGTAAAGAGTTGCAAATTGTGAATGTCTTATACAAAATTGTACTAAATCGATTGTACGCGTTTCTATCAAGGTTTGTATCTAAAAAGTTCATATCAAATTTGCTCTTTGAACCACCAGGTGGCAGTCTTTGTACTTTTATTTCAGAGTGCAGATTGCGCAAGTTTTATTAAAATATTTTTTTTGACTAATATAAATAAATATATAATCTTTGCTTGAAATGACCCGATCTAATCCTGTTTATATGAAATGAGCAGGTTTGAGCTACCAGAACTGTTGCTATGACAACAACTCTCGGATGAGTTTTGAAGAACGAAACGATCCTGGATCATGTCAAATCGTCAATAACCAAATCCAGCTAACTAAGTAATCCACGTATAAAGAACAGACCACGGGGTGCGGGTTTTATTTTTGTGCTCCTCCTCTCATCTTTTAATCACAACTAATGTTTAAAAGGGGCGTGACTACACATCTCACCCAATCTGTCAAACAAATGAGAGAAAGACACCGTTCCAGAGCAGATGGGCAGAATTTAATTAAAGATTACCAAGACAAACATTTCTTATAGTGGATTCACTTGCACAGACTAATCATTCATGTTAAGACTAACAATGTCTACTAGTAAAATAAACTAATCTTTTTAATTTCATTCAAACTTTAATAAAAGTCAGTAACTGGTGGCAATAGCAAGTCATACTCGCACTCATTTTTAACCACCTGAGGGGGAGTAAATGACTTTTTGGGTGAACAACCCCTAATTAGCAACTTCAACACACTAATATTATATTCACTAATATACACACTAATATTAATATTATATTCTCACCGGTCGCAATTTTGGCCGTGAGCGGATGAACTCTAGAAGAGTTTGATGAGCATCTACTTTTCTTTGTCCATCTGTCACATCCTATGAATGCAAGAATATGGCCATTAGTCCAGTGAAATTAATTTGCAATCAAAAAAAAGGATATACTGACATTAGGAAAAATGACTGGAAATGAATAAAGCACAAGTGAACACACACACACACACACATACCTGAACTTTGCGGAGTGTGTAGCGGCGGCTCTGAATGTCCCGCAGGAGCTGGTGAAATGGAGGGACCTCCACAGGAACTGGACATTTCTTGACAGTCAGACTCTTTGTTGAAGGCCTCAACACCACACCTTTGCTCAGCTCATCCACCAGATCCTTCCACAGAGACCCCTGCAATGGAAACAACACAAACCTTTTCTCCTTCAAGTTGAAAATAATAATAAAAACAGTGTAAATTGGGATTTTTTGGATTTAATTCTGCTTACCCAGTCTGTGCACACTTTTGAAACTATTTGGGTCTCGGATTCCAGCAGTTTCTGCAGACTCTGTTGAGAGCACGCAACATAGAAGAAATGACATGTTACTCCTAAAAACACCACAGGCCTGGTGCATAAAGCCGGTTTGGGTTTTTACCCAGGTATGGTTGTATTTAGTTAGACCAAACTAAATAAAAAAAAAAAAGGTGGGTTGGTTTTGATTGGGCTCCACCTCCATGTTAGCTTGTGCTATATTGCTAACCTGCTCCAAGTGGAGGTTTTATTCTGGGTTCCAGATTGCAAACCCAAACTGAACCAATCAGCTTTGAGTAAAGTGAGATTTAAAGCTGATGCTCAACGCCACTCCCAGTCCCTGTGCATCTATTTGCTCCACATTAGCCTTTGAACAATTTTTTTTTTTGCTAAAATAGTCTTCTTACTAATAATTTATTTATATGAATTAAAATTACTTAAAATTTTCAAGTAGTTTTTAATTGCTAACTGATATTATTAATGGCTATACAATTAAAAAGATCCTTTAAAAATATATATTTAAATTTACTTTAATATATTTATTCATTTTCCTTCGGCTTAGTCCCTTATTTATCAGGGGTTGCCACAGTGGAATGACCTGCCAACTATACTGGCATACCTGGAGAAAACCCACGCCAACACAGGGAGAGCATGCAAACTACACACAGAAATGCCAACTGACCCAGCCCGGACTCGAACCAGCGACCTTCATGCTGTGAGGCGATAGTGCTAACCACTGAGCCACCTTTACTTAAAATAAAACTTAAAATCTTTTGTGATCCTACATTATTAAAGTGCCCCATTATGCATTATAAAAAGGTCATGGATTGGCTTTGGGGGGTCTCCAACAACAGGCTGATACTTTTCCAAACCTCCTCCTCATATCTGGCACCTAAACTCTGGAACAGACTTCCTAGTACAGTTAGGGAGACACACACACACTTGATCCATTAACTGAAGACAAATCTTTCTGCATTAGCAAACATGTTTAAGTACTGAGCAGAGGCCTTTCTCCAAGCAATTAAAGCCCTGTTTTGGTCCTAGATCAATGTGCTTCAGGGTTGGAACTTATGTTTTTATTTTTATGCGATATACTGTATATTCTGATACGAATACAATATAACCAGATGGTTTGAGTAGCCCCATTTGGAAAGAATTCATTTAGTATTTGACTGATTGGGATTATGTAGGGGAGCTAAACTGCATGCAACATAAGCAAATGACAAGCACAGATAAACACAGCAAATATAAAAGTGTTTCAGGTTGAGAAATTGAATAATCAGACGTAAAATAACACTGTATAATCTTCATGGTGTAAATAACTCAATGTATATTTACTGAAGCCACATGGTACAATTTCTTGCGCCTGAATGCTTTAAGGAGCCCCTATTATGGGGTTTTGAAAATGACCTCCTATGCAGTGTGTGACAGCTCTAAGTGAATGAAAGCATCCAGCTGAGAGTTAAATCCGAAAGTGCACTGTGTTTAAAACTATCGATCCCTAAAGGAAAGAGTCAACTCGGAGTCGAATAGATGATTTGTCTTGTGTTCGGATCTTTTGCCTGCTTGTATCGACGTTGATTATGTGCAGTGCATAATTTCTGAATTGCGAGGTCCCGGAACAGATCTGGGTAATGGATCCAGCATGTTACCCGAGGATGTACGGGTGTCATGCATGAAAGTGGAGAGCAGGGGGGGTGTAATGCGGGCCGTTGGATGGCGGAGGGGTGTCGTGGACGAAAGTGAAGAGGGTTAGGGAGTTGCGGAAAAAAGTGAACAGTGGAAGGGCGAGGTGGGTGGTTGAGGAGGGGGATCGGTAATCACATTTCAGAGGTGCCAGAGCTGGAGTGTTACGGCACACATTTAACCCTGGTTAAGTGGTAAATCTTTATGGGCTATTCACATATTTTCTGTTCTTGATATTCTGCTGTTTTTAGTTGCTCTGGCCAACATCAGCTATTCCTACACACGCGTGGCTCGGTCGGATTTCAAAATAGTTTTTGCCACTGTGTGGATTAATACTGAATGCGTGTCATTGCTATTAATTTGGGTTAGGGTTAAGAGTAAAGTAATATGCTGGTGTTTAACTGCATTGCTTTATTGCATTACTGCATTGGGCTCTCACACACTCCGTGTGCTACTTCATAGCCGTGGTGGGCGATTCTCTCTGTCTCATGCTGAACCCAGTCGACCAATCACAACAGACTGGGTCAATCGGATCAATCACCGCAGATTAATGCCACGCAAAGGAGGAGTTTGGGAACAAACTAAAAATCACTGAACAAATCATATGGGAGTCATTGGGATAATTAGGTAAAAATAAATGCATAAGACAATGAAAGTGTTTGTTGACCTTGCGTGAAAATCCACTTGTTGTTGGAGACCCCCAAAACCAAAATATGACCTTTAATGCATAATAGGGGCTCCTTAAACTCTCTTGAAGTGCTTACAGCATAATAACGGTCCTTGCAAAACACATGCAAATATCAAACTGTCCCTCTATTAGTTTAACTTTACAGTGGCTCCATACATCTCATTGTGGTCCTCAAATATAATCCTGACTCCACCCTGACCATCCTGCGTGTTATTAATGAATGCCCGCACTGTAACATCAGTGCTGAAGAGGTATAATGGCAGTTTGCTTTAATTAAACCAAACCTTTACAAACGTGAAGAAACTCTTGAGATTGCTGCATTTTATTTACAAATAACAACAACAACAACAAAAAAACCCTCTACAGGTCTGCCTTTTAAGTCGCTCACCTTCCTGGACTGCTGAACGATCTGCAGATACTGGAAAAGCTCAGCACTGTGCAGGAACAGACTGCGGCACACGCTCTTATAGTGCTGATCAGCCTGAGCGGGGTCACGCAGACGCTTCTTACAGACCTGACACAAACAACACAGCACTCCTGCTTTAGTGCATCTGGCTCCTGCGAATGGCCAGATGGAGTGATGTCAGCATACCTGGATGACATCAGCGATGGAGCAGACAGGCTGACGGCAGGTCACTCTGGTCATTTGACACAGCAGGATCTCCAGCGTCTCGCTCAGCTCTCGCTCCACCTGCGTCTCCAGACCCCAGTCCAGACTCAGGTACACTAGACGACCCACAAACTCTACCGCCTCAACACACACACACACACACACACACACACACACACACGTTCCTTTATCCTGGTGGGGACTATCATAGACAATCTTCCCCCTACCCCAACCCCTAAACCCAACTCACAGGAAACTACAGTTTTACATTTTCAAAAGATATCATTGTGTGCATGTTTGCCCATGGGGACCTCAATTGTGTAATTCACTTGAATCTAAACTATCATTAAAGTTAGAAAAGATTTAAGTGGTTGTGAGTAAATGTTTAATTGGAAGCTATCGGAGTATGGCTGTTTGTAAAGCCTTGTGAAGCTAAAAAACTTGCCTATAGCACCATCTGCTGTTAAAAACTGTCCTAGAGCTCCATCTGTTTTTAAAAACTAGCCTAGAGCCGCACAAGTTGTTAAAAACTAGCCTAGAGCAGTGTTTCCCAACCCTGTTCCTGGAGGCACACCAACAGTACATATTTTGGATGTCTCCCTTTTCTGACCCATTAACTTCAGGTATTGGAGTCTCTTCTGATGTAATGATAAGTTGATTCAGGTGTGTTTGATTAGGGAGAGGTTGAAAATGTGTACTGTTGGTGTGTCTTCAGGAACAGGGTTGGGAACCACTGGCCTAGAGCACCATCTGCTGTTTAAAAACTATCCTAGAGCGCCTTCTACGGTTCAAAACTAGCCTAGAGCGCCACCTGTTGTTATAAACTACCCTAGAGCATCGTCTGCTGTTAAAAACTAGCCTAGAGCGTCGTCTGCTGTTAAAAACAAGCCTAGAGCGCCATCTGTTGTTTAAAACAAGCCTAGAGCGCCATCTGTTGTTATAAACTACCCTAGAGCGTCATCTGCTGTCCAAAACTACCCTAGAGGGTCGTCTGCTGTTAAAAACTAGCCTAGAGCGTGGTCTGCTGTTATAAACTAGCCTAGAGCGCCATCTGTTGTTTAAAACAAGCCTAGAGCGCCATCTGTTGTAATAAACTACCCTAGAGCGTCATCTGCTGTCCAAAACTACCCTAGAGCGTCGTCTGCTGTTAAAAACTAGCCTAGAGCGTCGTCTGCTGTTAAAAACTAGCCTAGAGCACCATCTGTTGTTTAAAACAAGCCTAGAGCGCCATCTGTTGTTATAAACTACCCTAGAGCGTCATCTGCTGTCCAAAACTACCCTAGAGCGTCGTCTGCTGTTAAAAACTAGCCTAGAGCGTCGTCTGCTGTTAAAAACTAGCCTAGAGCGTCGTCTGCTGTTAAAAACTAGCCTAGAGCGTCGTCTGCTGTTAAAAACTAGCCTAGAGCGTCATCTGCTGTTTAAAACTACCGTAGAGCGCCATCTGTTGTTATAAACTACACTAGAGCATCGTCTGCTGTTAAAAACTAGCCTAGAGCGCCATCTGCTGTTAAAAACCAAGTTAAAAAGGCCAGAATCAATTGAAGAGAACCAGATTGGGCCAGATCAACGTGAAAATGTTCATCTTTAAGCATTTGGTGCTGTAATGAACGGCAACAATCTGAATATTGCTAAAAAGGCACTCGAAATGTTTCTAGAATAAATAAATAATAATTCTGTGTGATTTATAAGCATGTTTACCCATGGAGAACTAAATTTGTCCACACAGTGACAAGTCCCCATGAGTCATGTGAATTTAGGTTTAATTCCCCACCTCAACGCACACACAGACATGAACCGATGTATCCGATCATGCATCTGAAAACAGCATCACATACCTGCTCCTCTGTCTCGATGATGAGGGAATCACCTGCAGACGAGAGAGAGAGAGAGAGAGAGAGAGAGAGAGAGAGAGAGAGATTATTACATTATACAGTTATCATGATCTCAATGATAAAATCATAATAATGATGTTCTAATTGACTTTGATTAATGTAAACGCTCCTGTAATTCACTTAAACCTAAAATAATGATTAAAAATAATACATTTAGGAAAGTTAAGTGTTGTGTAAGGAATTGGAAGCAATCAGAGTATGGCTGTTTGTAAAGCATACAGCGCCCTCTACTGTTAAAAACTAGCCCAACCTAAAGTCACAAAATGATCTGCCAACTCAATACATGTATTGAGTAATTCACAAGGGATGTTTAACAGAGAGATGATTTTATTTTTTTACATTTTTTAAAACAAGTTAATATCCAATTTCTTCTTTGATCTTTGCCATGAAGACAATACAATATATTTTACTGGTTATTTTGCAAGATACTAGTATTCAGCTTAAAGTGCAGATTAAAGGCTTGAGTAATAATGCTGTACATCACAGCTATAAATAACATGGCAAACAAATTCACATTCAAAACCGATTTAAGTATATATTTGTGAAGACCCATCCGCTTTGCTGAGATTAAACTTTTTTTTCCTCAACATTAAAAGGATGAATTATTCCAGACTTCTGACTGGTGCAGGAATCAGTTCTGCTTTTAAACAGTGACTCACTGTAATGCATAACTGTAAATGCAATCTCACAGATACTGTGCTTAACTTACTGAGAACATTAATCATCAAGTCTAGATGTCCAAATTAAATGAAGTGCATTTAATAAAATTACTTAAATGTTAAAAATCCAAATGTAAAAGGTTCAATTTCAATAGTGGATCAAAACAAAGCACAATAGCTGTAACTTGTTTAAAATTCCTGCTAAAACAAACACGACCATCATATCTTTAAGCCTGATTTACAGAGGATTACAACAGATTGTGCCAAAAAATCGTGTCGTGCAAATTCAGAACAGTAACATTAATCATCTTCTGACATTTAAAGACAATTTACCTCCTTAACAGTCAATTTTCAGTACATAAAAGTAAATGGTCCTACATATTGCATCCAGTCAGCAATGACAAGCTACACACAAGATGCATATATCACCAAGTTACTGTAGGCTACTGTAAATGACCATAGTGTTTCTCGTGGTAGTGTTCTCACCGGTAATACTGCTGACCGGCCTAAGGGAGACGCTGCCGTCGGCGGACAGTAAAACACCGTCGGCGGCCGCAGACACGACAGTCCTCAGGGTGTGATGAGAGAACAGCGAGCAAAGCTGGAAACCCAGAGCCCAGGCCTGCTCCTCACTGAGCGGCTGATCCTGGACCTGCAGCAGCTCCTCCAGAGACATAAGCTGACCACAGGACAACATCTGTCCGTACAGACACAACTCCATCATCCGCAGAGCCGCTGTTCTGTCGAAGTGCCCTACCAAAAAGATCTTTCCTTGAAGATGACACAAACAACAAGAAATCCTAATGAAAATATCACTTCGACGATAACAGATACAAAACGTGTCCACTTCTAGACGCTTCTCAGCTCTTCTTCTCAGTATTGATTAATCTAATTAACTGCACCTGAGGAATGAATCGGTTTGTCCAGTTTTGTAGAGTTCAGAACGTTGAGTCACTTCTAAAGAATCGGTTCTTTCAGACCGTTTGATCCAAACAAGACGAATAACGTTACTATATAACGATAAATATGAAATTAGTTATGTATTATATGCACAAATATATGACTGTAAAGCATTCTATAGAAAATATTAATTTAAATTAGAGATCTGTGAGGGCTTTCTCATTCATGCTGAGCAATGTGTTCAGAACGGTGAGTCATTTCTAATGAATTGTTTCATTTAGACCGGTTCATCAAAACAAGACGACTACTATAACGATAAATATAAAATGAGTTATATATTATATGCTCAAATATATGATTGTATAGCATTCTATAGAAAATATTAATTTAAAAGAGATCTGTGAGGGGTTCAGCATTCTCATTTACGCTGAGCACTAAGTGTTGAGAACGGTGAGTCACTTCCAATGATTCGATTTCTTCAGACCGGTTCATCAAAACAAACGACTACTAACTATAACGATAAATATAAAATGAGTTATATATTATTTGTCAATTTTTTAACATCCTTCATTTGTTAGCAACACCAGTCTTCCAACAATCCAATCAGTTCCCAAAAAACGAAATCATGCACTACCCTATAATCTTCTACAAATTTCAGGACTGTTTCAAGTTGATGTACGTCATAATAGCAAAAAAAGACAATCTTAACTCCAGTATGACGACGACTTTCAACACAGTTTTGAAAATGTTGGCCCATTCATTCCTCTGACCATTCTACATTATTAGTTTTCCTCCTGGAAATCAGCGTCACTGGAGTTCATCGGTATATTTCATTTTGTGTTTGTAAACTGATTAAGGACCTCTTTGACGGTGAGTAAATAAGTAATGATACTGTCTATTTACATGACAATGTCTATAGCAGTGTTTCCCAACCCTGTTCCTGAAGGCACACCAACAGTACACATTTTCAACCTCTCCCTAATCAAACACACCTGAATCAACTCATCATTACATCAGAAGAGACTCCAACACCTGAAGTTAATGGATCAGAAAAGGGAGACATCCAAAATATGTACTGTTGGTGTGCCTCCAGGAACAGGGTTGGGAAACACTGCTACTCCTCTGTTTATGTTGCTTTCATGATAGAAACACCCCAGTTTGTGCGTGAGCTTCCACGAACATGTTTTACTGACCAAAAAAAAAACAAAAAAACACGCAAGTCAAATGTACACTTGTAAAAATAGTTTAATGCCTGTGATTCAGGGGGCTAAATGAGTGAACATGGGTGCTGACAGTATTGAAATGCACAATTAATTCATGATGGAGAAGGGGAAAAATCGTTAAAATTCTCATTCGGTCACATTATTAATATCGTGATACTACAGACGTGATTTTAAGTCTGCCTCACATGATTAATCCAGAATTGAGTAATATTAATGATACAAAATAAGTCACACCAAAACAATGACGTACAAACACATCATACACAGTTCTACACATGATCTCATCTATTAGCCAGAGACAAAATACAGTATCATGATTAAAAAAGAAAAGAAAAACTTTCTGTACAGGTTTATCTTAGAGAAATAGGGAAAAAACAGCAGATAAAACTACTAATAATGTACAATTCACAGGTTTATTCAGCTGTCGGGATTACTTCGACTTCCTCCGTTTTGCCTGGGTGGGACTGGCTCCAGTGTTTGATTCTGGAAGACAGCAGGAAAGAAAACATACATTAGCAATTGATAGTAATAATAAATGTTCATTTGTTGTAAACTGTGATATAAAGTGGATCACTAAACACATCCTAGCTTTAAAAAAAAGCAATAAAACAGAGGAACATATTTCTGCCTGATTTGATTTAGGTGACTAGTAGCGATGGGTCGCTCTTGATTGGTTCATTTGGAATGAATCTTTAATGTGACTCGGTAACATTGAGTCATCTCAGAGATTGATTCGTTCATGTGCGAATGCGCACATTGCAAAAAAGGAGATGATTCTGTCAGGTTTGAGTCATTCGTTTATGCAGTCAGAACTGGAAAAGTATTGAGCTAGATCAGTTTAAAAAATAGATACAGTTGAATTATTAGCCCCCGTGTTTATTTTTTCCCCAATTTCTGTTTAACAGAGATTTTTTTTCAACATTTCTAATCATAATAGTTTTAATAACTCATTTCTAATAACTGATTAATTTGATCTTTGCCATGATGACAGTGAATAATATTTATATTTATATAATATATTATATATATTTATAATAATATATATATATATATATATATATATATATACAGCTTAAAGTGACATTTAAAGGCTTAACTAGGTTAATTAGGTTAACTAGGCAGGTTAGGGTAATTAGGCAAGTTATTGTATAACGATGGTTTCTTCTGTAGACTATAGAAAAAATATAGCTTAAAGGGGCTAATAATATTGACCTTAAAATGGTTTAAAAAACTTAAAAACTGCTTTTATTCTAGCCGAAATAAAACAAATAAGACTTTCTCCAGAAGAAACAATATTATCAGACATACTGTGAAAATTTCTTTGCTCTGTTAAATATAATTTGGGAAATATTTAATCTAATAATTCTGACTTCAACTGTGTGTATTTATATATATATATATATATATATATATATATATATATATATATATATATATATATATATATATATATATATATATATATATATATTATACAAAATAAAGAAATGAACAGCACAATTCACATTTAAAAACCGATTAGTAAATTCAAACCATAATTCATAAATACACAAGGAAAGCATAAATACCTAATTATCATACTGATTTAAAGTAAAATGTTTACAGAAATGTGTCATCAAGTTCTTAAGCTGATTTCCGTCACGCATTTATAAATGATGTTCAGTGCATTGATCCTGCATTTGAATTCTATTTTGTAAATGTATTATTTTTAAGACTGATCTGGAGTCCTGAATTGTCGGTCACTGAAATGGCCCACCTCCAATTTGAGTTTGAGACCTCTGTTCAAGATGCTTTTGGCGAATTATATGTTAGAGAATCAATGTGTTTTAATTAAGTTAATGTCTACTCAAACAAACAAAATGACTCGAGGAGGGTGGCTAATGGTCAAGACTCAGAGGTCCGAGTCGATAAAAGGATCTGAACATCCCATCAATAATATCTAGAACTAGTGACCTTTTCCTGTGTTAGAAGAGGCCGAGCCAGGCCGAGCAGCTCTTTTTCTCTGTCCGTTGTCAGACGCTTCCTCCTCGGGCTCCTTGTCTGTTCGTGAGCTTCGTCGACTAGGACCTTTTGCCTTCTCAGTGGAGGCCCTTGTATCCCTGGACAGGGAAGAAGGGCAAAGGAGACGAAAAGAAAATCAACCAGAAGGTTCACAGAGCGCAGTTAGTCTGCAGTCGTACAGTCAATTGTATGCTATATATACACACACTAGTTTTCTGCTGGTTTAAAATTGAGGAAATGAGCACTTTTGGCCCCTGTGCAACTGAGGAATTCATACTTGCTGTTTTTCCTCATCTACCACAGATAACGTCCGTCTTGTAATGACCATGTTTACTAAACGGTCATGCTGCCCTGCGCACGGACCCGTGCAGGGGATCTACAGGTCTGGTATATACATACCTTGGGGCTAAGTTGACGGGCGTCTTTCTTTTCTTTGCCCATCTGTTATAGAAGTGGAAAAACAGCGGTAAACTGCTTTGATGCTGAACAACATTTTTTCCTCCTTCCCCATATTTGAGTACAGATCAGGTTAAAGAATGATTTCATGAATCATTCCATGATTAGTGTCATGAGGTGAGATCATTCAGATTAATAAAATTACTCTGATTGCAACACTGAATCAACAAAGGTATGAAACACAGCCATTTTAAAATTCAGAGAGAGAATCACTTTTAAAATGATGATGAGAAATACAGAGGTCAGACAGTCTTCACACATGATTGTGAGCATGAAGATAGCGTATAGCTTATTAATGCATTTTCCTTACCCTTGCTCTGCTGCAGTGGTAACTCCTTGTCCTGTTAACGAAAAACAAAATAACAATGAAACGAACTCTGTGCTAAAACTGTTCATGAATCACACTATTGTGTATGCTAATTTCATCCCTGGAAGCTGACCCGAGTCACGTGGTACTGAAGGTGTCACGGAATAGAAAACGGTGTACACCTAGCATTGCTTGTCAAAGATCAAGACTCAAGTCTTAAGTATGAAAATAAGTATGTTTTTTCCTGGGAATAATATTTATAAAGGAGCTGCTGACATGGAATTGAACCAGATTTTTGCACAAAAATATATATAAATATATACAAAACAAAAGAAATCTGAAAAATGAGTAATAATGGAATGACCGAAGGAGAAAGCTGAACTACAGAAGAGTATTTAATACTTTATCCAAAAGGCAGCTTTTTTTGGTGACGGCAGCTTAAAGACGTCTCTCATATGGAGAATGAAGTCACCTGCATTTCTCAGGTGTGAGTTTCTCGCAGACTTCAGCAGAATGTAAAAATCTTGATGTTCTGTGTGTCTCGTCTATCAACTCTGAGCTTTATTTTGTATTTTTTCTATTGGATTGGAGTCAGGTGATTGGCTGGGCCATTCTACAGCTTGATTTTCTTTCTCTGAAAGCATCTGAGAGTCTCCTTGGCTGGGCTTTGGATCATTGTCTTGCTGAAATGTCCACCCTGGTTTCATCTTCATCATCTGCTAATGTAGATGTTGGACTGAAGCAGCTGATATTCATTTAGACCAAGGGTCAACAATCTCGGTCCTGGAGGGCCGGTGTCCCTGCAGGGTTTAGCTCCAGCTTGCCTCAACACACCTGCCTGGATGTTTCAAGTACGCCTAGTAAGACCTTGATTAGCTTGTTCAGGTGTGTTTGATTAGGGTTGGAGCTTAAATCTGCAGGACACCGGCCCTCCTGGAACAAGTTTGGTGACCCCTGATTTAGACTGAGGAAGAGCAGAGGGTTGCTGAAGAACTACTGAGAGATTTCAGCTGCTGTCTGGGCTTTCACTGCTTTTCTACACCCTCCTTTCTTCATGTGTTCAATACTTTTACCTGCATCATTTTTTTTTATTACGCATAACTTCATTTGTAAACTAATTAGATTTGTTTTCTATGCATATATGGATTTCTTTGGTTCAACATCTGAGGAAAATTTCAAGTAAACAGCACCTTAAGAAATATGTTTTCTAAGAAAAACAGTGACGTGTTCAATACTTATTTTTCCCCACTGTGAATAAGATTCATTTTGGGTTGCGGACATTTTAAAACATATATACTAACAAAATAAAGCATTTGTGGTTTGTAAAAAACACACCAATGTCCATAGAAGATGACAATGATAATCATTCTACACACAATCTGGCAATAAGAGCTATTTACAACAGATACACACTGTTTGGGTAACCAAGATGTTAACCAGGTCACTATTTTTCTCTTTCATGTACTTTGGGAGAAGCTGATAAATTGATGTGTTGTGAATCCAGCAGCTCCAAGCTCACCACTGCTCTGCATGGGGCTGCACCATGTAACATGATAAAGCAGACGCATCGCCATGGAAATATAAAAGTGATGGACTCTAAATAATGGTCACACTTAAAAAACTGACATAGGAAGGTCTCTTGCTCTCTTTGTAGTGTGGATATGCTTTCTACCATGAGAAGTGAGCATATGAAGAGTTCCCTCCTTTAATGGCGTTAACTAAAGGCATGTTAAAAAAAAACTACCTACTAGAAAGTATGATTTTTGACAAAGAAATACTCTGTCGTATGTCCAAATAGTTTCATGAATTTACATGAGACTCCAACTCTTTTAACACTGTAAATAACAACTAAGAATTAAATCATTAACATAGACATGATTTAAATCCTGAGAACTAATGAAATTGCCTTTATGTAATCAAACAGTTACCTGAGATGCTAGGAGCATCGGCAGTTGCTTCTTTTGTTTCAGTGGTGTCAGGTACACTAGTCTCTGACACTGAAGGTGGCTGCGGTTCACCAGAGAGCTGTGTGGATGCGGAGGAGCCAGAAGTTGTAGTGAGAGATGCTGGAACAGCAGCAGCAGATGCAGCAACTGAAACTGCAGGCAAACTAGAGAGCAGAGAAGAACTGGCAACAACACTAGAGAGTTGAAGTGTTCCAGAGGCAGAGGTTGGGGGTGGCATATTAGACACAGATGTAGAAGTAGGGACTGAAGTTTTAGTGGGTGTAGGTTTAGGAGAAGACACTTTTGGAGGAAGTGCAGTCTGTTGAGATGCTATAAGAGCAGCTGAAACAGTCACTGGAGCAGAAGCCTGGACTGAAGATACGGTTTCAGATGTAACCACAGACGAGACCTGAGTCGTGGCAACCTCCAAAGGTTTTACTAATTGAGCAACAGCAATGCACTCTTTTCGA
Source organism: Danio aesculapii (assembly GCF_903798145.1). Classification (NCBI taxonomy): domain Eukaryota; kingdom Metazoa; phylum Chordata; class Actinopteri; order Cypriniformes; family Danionidae; genus Danio; species Danio aesculapii. Next base: position 46,828,023 of record NC_079457.1, read on the forward strand.
TCACTGTCATTTTTTGAAGGATTGGTCAGTGCAGTGTTTTTGCTTAAAGCACTCTGAACTGGGCTGGTTTTGGCTAGCATTGCTGTTGTTGTTGTAGGCAGTGGACTTCTGCGGGATACAGCCGTAGGCCCTGGGCTAGAGCAAGCAGGTGGAGAGGCTAAGAGCTGCTGAAAGGGTGAGGATACGCCAGAATGAATGGATGATTGCCCAACAGGACTAGGTTTTGAGCCACTAGCATTAGAAACACCATCCTGTTTCAGAACTCCAGGACTTGGCTGTTGAGGTGGAGGTACTACGCTAACAGGGGAAGCCTGACTTGCAGGTACTTGAACTTGAAGCTGCCCAATAAAAGTGCGGTTCTGCTGGGTAGTAGCAATGCTGACAGCAGGGGAGTGTGTCAGCATGGGTGTTGATGCTGGTACAGAAGGTGCTGATGTAGTGGACATAGGGGTGGAAGAAAGTTGGATATTTGCAGAGACTAACGGACCAACCATTGTGACAGGCTGAGACATGACGTTAGTATTTGATGGTACAGATGTAGCTTGGAATTTTGAAAAAACAGTTCCAGTGATGAACTGTGGACTTGATTGGTTTGGATTTGGCTGACGAACATCTGGAGTCCTAATGTTCTTATTGGGAACTGCCAGCACCTTGGAAACAACAGCAGAAGGAACTACTGAAGCAGTGTTGGTAGCAAAGCTAATGGGATTGGAGGTTACAAAGACTGTGATCTGGTTTTGTGGAGTTTGCGCTGATGAGATGGGCCTTTGCAAGACTGTTTGAGTTGCATTTGAGATGGGTATGAGATTGTGATTCGAACTTACTGAAGGGTTGGAAATTGAAGTAAGGCTTAACAGCACAGCTTGGTTTGAACTGACGCTTGATACAGCACTAACAGATGGCAAGTTTGCAGTGCTGCCAGGGATAAGATTTGGACTTGACACTGCAGCAGATTTAGGATTCTGCTCCACTTCACTTGTGGGCAAAGATGTACCAATATTTGAGCTCTGAGAGACAACAGAATTAGATTGGTTCTCCCGAGCTACTGGAACATGGGTACTCTCTTTCTGCAAAGGGTCTACACCTACCGGAGGAGTATTTTGTGATTTCATTTGCAAAGATGGTGTTCCTGCATTGTCCAATAACTGATTCAGAGATGTTGGAGCATCTCGAAAAGCTGGTGATACAGCAGAGCCAAGGTCATGTTGTGGCATTGTCCGAGAATGTTTATCATCAGCACGCTGTTCTACCAAATTGCTAGGCTCTTGCCGTTTGGGTTCCTGAGGTGGCACCCGAGGACTTGCCATTTTAGGAGCAGGGTGCTCTTTTAACTGAGCTGCCTGATGCTGCTCTGGTTGTGTAGCAAGTACATGGCCATCTTTAACTGTATCAGTGCTACCAGGTAGGGTTTGCAGAGAACTTAAACTCTGCTGTGACTCTCCAGCACCTGCTGGTGGCAAAGATGCAGAAGTAGTTGGGACCACTGAAGTGGGGCTAACCATCATGTTCGGTGGACTAACCATCATTGGCTGTTGATGTGGTGATGTCAATAAAGCTTTGGCACCCTTCTGTCTTCCTGGGCTTGGAGTGGCAGCTTTTCTGTTTGAGGCAGGGCTAGATCGTCGACTGTTACTGGGACTAGCCCTTTTAGCTTGTCCAACCCCAGTCTGTTTGTCTTGTTTTCCTCCAGAGTTTCCTAGGCCACCTCCTGCTGGGTAAGACTGTGGGCCATTATTATTGCCACTGGAATTATTATTGACAGGAAGAGTTGCTAGGCTTGGTGGGGCCTGGCCAATTGCTTTAAGAGTTGTTGGGTTAAGACCTTGCTGATCAAAGCCTCGGTTAAGGTTTGGCTGCCGTGGTGGCAGAGGAATGTTAATTTTTGGAGGGAAAAGACCAGCAATGGAGGCATTCAGTCTCTCAGGGGACAGATTTATTTCAGAAGGTTCAGTGCTAGGTGGACGGTTGGTTGGAGTTAAAGGGTGGTGATATGGTCGGGGACTGGCTCGGTTTGGAGTTTTAGGGCGGGAACTTTGGGAGGTTGGGGGAGCACTGGGAAAGTGAATATTATGAGAACCAGGCATTGCAGCCACTTGCTGGGGCTGCTGTTGCGGACTAGCTCCTGTCTGGTGGGGCACTGATAATGGCACAGATTTCATTAAGTGAGTATTAGGACCTTGGTTGGAAATAATTGTCTGATTTCCATTTCCTGATTGTTGACCAATTTCAGGGGGTCCACGGTCCTGTAAGCTATGGTTTCCAGAAATGTCCTCCGGTGGTGTTGGTTGTCCAACCTCTGTAAGTGGTGTCCTTCTTGCTGGTCCAGCTATAGGAGTATTCACCATGATTGGCATGCCTCTGGCTTTATCAGGTGAGGGTGGGACACCTCCATGCCCTTGAAGATCAATCATTACAGGAATGCTGCCTTGCTGTGATACAGGCATTCTCTGAGCTGGATCATTAGGATTCACTAGACCCTTTGTCATGTGCCCACCTTGCTGTAGTGGCATTCGATTCTTTGCGTCTTGCTGCATTTTAAGCATCAACATCATCTGTTGTTGCTGGTGCTGATGTTGTTGCTGTTGGGCTTGTTGTTGCTGCTGTACCTGTTGTTGTTGCTGCTGTTGTGGCTGTGACTGTAGTTGCTGTTGGAGATGTTGTGGTGGCTGCTGTTGCTGCATTTGCATTGACTGTTGTGAATGAATCTGGGTCTGGACATGATGGGGCCCTTGTGATGTTCCAGCTTGAGCTTGAGGACCCTGCATACTCTGCATTTGCATCTGTTGCTGTTGCATTTGCTGTTGCTGGATCTGTTGATGCTGCTGTTGCATCTGTTGCTGTTGCATTTGCTGCTGCTGTTGTAACTGTTGCTGCTGCATTTGCTGCATCTGTTGCTGCTGTTGTGGGGGCATAAACTGCATGGGCATTTGCTGTAATACCCTTTGATCTCCAGGCTGACCAGGCAGACCTAATAAAAATAAAATGTAAAAAAAAAAGAAAAGAGCAAAATATATGTCAAGACAATACTATGTTTCACATAACATTATGTATTTCATCAATCCATCATGAAACTAGAGACATTTAAGAATTTACCTGGTCGGTTAGAAAATTCTGACAGTTTGGAGTCAATGCCAGTCCCTTGATCAGTACCTATTCCTTGCATCTCTGATTCCTCCATTCCATGAGGCAGTGAATCCAGACCACTAAGACATTGATAAACAAATGTTGTAGTTACATACAACAGTTCAACAAAATTGTTTACTCTGTTTAAGTGTAAAAAATAAGTCAAAGAATAAAAATAACTTACCACAGACTATCAGACTGTCCTTCACCTATTTTTGGTTTTTTCTTACGAGGAGGTTTCTTCTTTTTGGGCTTGGCCTGGTTAGCAGCAGCCCCACCAGCTCCTTGTTTCCCACCAGGACCAAACTGGCTGGCAGAAATATCACTTTGGAGAAGGTTTACTAACAAGGGACTAGTCAATGTCACATCTTTGTTTACAGCAAATCCACCTGCTTGCCCACATGGGACTCCTATTGGCATCTGACCAGGAAATTGAGGATTAAAGGGCATGCCATGACCAGGAAACTGGCCATTGCCGACCTGCAAATGTTGAGAGCCTCCCATCATTGCCTGCTGTTGCTGCTGATTCTGCAGGTCTTGAACCATCTGCTGGCCCATATCACCACTTCCACTACCATCTCCAAGCTGATGCTGATGTTGCTGACTAGCCTGTTGCTGCTGCAGCATCACCTGCTGTTGTTTTTGCTGAAGCTGTTGTTGTACTAAATGGTGATTTCCTGGAAGGCGCATTTGAGGCCCATGCATGCCCAGTACTTGGTTGGGATTGCCATTTATTGGAATTTGTTGAGACTGTTGTTGCACCATTTGTTGATGGGGTTGCTGAAGCTGTTGTTGTTGCTGTATTTGTGCCTGTTGCGGCTGTTGGTGTTGCAGTTGTAGTTGCTGCTGTTGTAATTGTTGTTGCTGAAGTTGCTGTTGCTGTAATTGCTGCTGCTGTTGCAAGTGAACCAGTTGCTGCTGCTGCTGCTGTTGTTGTTGTTGTTGTTGTTGTTGTTGCTGCTGATGCTGTTGCGGAGTCATCTGTTGCTGACCCATCTGGGATTGGAACTCTGATAAATTACCTTGAATGTTGGGTGAAGGACCTCTTATCATCTGGCCTGGTATTACTCCAGGCTGAGCTTTTGAGCCAAATGCTTGCTTGTTACTCTGCATCTGACTAGCTACAATGTGTTCCATCATTGCATTTTGCTGCTGTTGTTGCTGCTGCTGTTGTTGTTGTTGTTGTTGCTGTTGCAGCAATAAGGCCTGATGTCCTGGTCCTGCACTGATTTGGTTTTGGTTCTGCATGATCCCTTGACCCTGTGGTGGCATCATTTGCTTGGGCGGGGTCATTCCTCTTTGACCAGTATTCACTGGTCTAGACAGGATAGTCTGTCCCCCTGCTTGGCTTTGTGCCATCTGGCTTTGGGAGGAAACTACCGTCTGTGTTTGATGCTGAGTCTGTGGTACACCCATCATTTGAGTCTGAAGACCTTGCTGAGGTTGTCCCAAGGTACCACCTGAGGTGGTGCCTGGGGTTTGGGCTGGCATGCCAGTGTGGTGAGCCATTCCAGTGCCTTGAAGGGGATTTGATTGCATGTGGTTTGGTGCTGAGGCTGAAGACTGGACTCCTATAAAAAGATTATAAGAGGTGTGGACAATTAAAAAAGTAATAAATCCAAATAACTAAAGATGCAAAACCTAATTAAAACAATACACTCTATAAGGGCATATCTTACCAGTGTTTGCCATGCTTTGATTATTTTGTAGTTGGGGTGTACTACCCGCTCCAGTGGTAGTAACCTGACCTTGTGCAAAGTTCTGATTAACAGAAGCATTTGGGAACCCCATTGGCATTCGCTTAGGCATACCTACAAAATAGATATATTCAAATAAAGGCCACTTAATTAATAACATCACTTTTACATTAAACAGCTGATAACATACCTCCCATACCGCCTTGAGCAAGTTGCGCATGCTGTGGAATGCCCATAAAGCCAGCCTGCATGTTTCCTTGCTGACCCATCACGGCTCTTCCTGGAGATCCAACACCCTGTCTAAACCCCTGTGGGGTTGTGGGACGAGAACCAAGCTGCCCCTGTCCCATCATTGGAGGAGTTCCAGGAGAGCCTTGTTGGAAAGGAGATGAAGAGGAACCAGGAGACTTGACTGCGAGATTCCCTTGAGGAGCAGAAGAGGGAGGCAGAGGAGGCGGCGCTCTTGACACAACTACACCTGGTGCTCCCTGAGGGCCTTTGGGCTGAGGGGTTGCAAACTGGTTTGGTCCTGTCTGCTGCTGCTGTTGTTGCTGCAACTGATGTGGTGGCATTGCATTGAAAACCTGTCCAGCCTGCTGGCTTCCAAATGGGTATGGTGGTGGTGGATGATTGGGCGTCTGGACAGACACCAACGAGGGTGGACGCTGCCCCATTTGTGGCTGTGGTGGAGCTTTTCTCCAGCCTGGTCCCATAGGGCCCTGGACAGGTGGTGGTTGAAGAGCACCAGAGGGCAACTGGTTCCAGCCAGGAGGTACAGGCATCTGGTTAGAGGGGTTGAAAGGCCCACGTGCACCACCTAATTGAGCCAGCTGGACCTGCTGCTGTTGGTGCTGCTGCTGTTGTTGTTGTTGTTGCTGTTGCTGCTGCTGAAGTTGCTGTAGCACTGCTGGATTCAACTGCCGGTTTGCCTGCATGGCTTGCATGTGATGTCCCTGCGGGCCTAAGTTGCCGAGTGGACCATGTCCCATTTGAGGATGCTGGAGCTGTTGTTGCTGTTGCTGCTGTAAGGCCAGTCCTGACAGCATGGGATCCATTGTGTCTGGAAAGAAATGTAAATTAAAATGTAAAAACATTCCCAATATGAAATGAGAACTACATCTCTGATAATCATGTTAAAAAGACCCTTATTTTTGACTAATTGGACGTCCTGACAAATGAGGAGAAAATTTACTTACAATAAATCAACTGTTGCTATAAATCAATGGGTTTGAACTTTGACAATTATGTACTTTGACAGAAGTAAAAAAAGAAGAAAAACTTAAATGAATCAAAAAGAACATTTTTAATTTGAAAATAAATTAAATAAGAAACAAATCTAACTTTACAGCTGTTTTTTCACATTTCTGTGTGGGGATTGTTTTCTCAGATGAGGACAAACTGACAAAACATTGCTGCAACTCTGATACAAGTTTGATTTATGGAGAAAATTAAAAAGCACTGCAGTGTTTTGGTGTTCTTTATTTGTCTGATATAATTAGTCTCCACCGAAATGTTAATAATCTATACAAAGTATGAAGCTGACCGGTCAGTTCTTGTCATGTGACTTGCGCTGTGCTCGTGGCATTCTGAAAAGTTGAGTCGTTTTCAACTAGGAGTGCCTGGAAGGTGCGAGCGCCATTAGAAATAACAAACTTGCACACGGAAAAGATGCAATATGTGAACGGCCCCTAAGGCCGCCGTCATTTGTGATCTCCAGCAGTTGATCTTTCTGCACAGACACACTGCGTTGATCTGATTTGTTGACAAATGGGTTGTGGATCCATTCCTTGGCAGTTCGTGGGTCCTTCACTGGGCCTTTTCCCCTTCGCAAAGAAACTTTCCAAAGACGTCTGTTTCTTACTCATTTTGCTAGCTTGTGGGTTAAATTTTGGTGCTCAAGTGACCGAGCTATAGCCAAGAGAATACTGTAATTTTGCAAAATAAAAGATTGTTCAGACTTAGATAATAAATAAAACAGAAATAATTAATGATTTCTTGTGCAGCCTGGTACCAATTGATCTAGGGACTTGTACCGTTCCGCAGCCCAGGGGCTGGGGACCACTGGTGTACTGCAAAAATGGTTTGACAGAAACAGAAACTTGACAGGTCTGTTGCACAAGTGGCATGACTGATTGCTCTCACTCTAATATTCATCTATTGAATGCAGTGAATTATAACAAAAATTTATGTTGATCAGCTTTTATCTTTTTGACTACATTTTAGTCTAATATTTTTACTTAAAAAGTATTGTGCTGATCCTTCACTACATGAGCGGTTCAGAGTGTGCTTGTTCAGACTCATCATTACTCATGTGAAGGACCAGTCATGTTTCTGTTTAAGCTACAAACATTTTTACTTTTATTTTCGTTGATAAAATTAACACTGGCTACAAGTTCCATGTATACAGAAACTACTGCATTTGGTCTTTGGAAGGCAGGATAAGACATAAACAAGGGTAATTTATTTAAATCAACAAATGGCTTTTGAATGTTTATATCGTTACCTGTCTGTGAAGGTGGTCTTGGTGCTCTTGGCTGCATCTGTCCAGCACTATTCGGTACCATACCCTGTCCTGGCATACTAGCCCCAGGAGGCATCATGGACACCGCAGGGTTATTCATTCGCATTCCAACTGAAAAACAAGCATCTCTTCACAATGCATTCGGACTAATAACATTTTCAAGACATTCTAAGCAGCTAACTGGCTTGTTCAGGTGTTTCATTGAGTAAATGCCCAAATACAGTGACAAGTAATTTATTTCTATTCTTAGTTAACCTTTAAAGGTCAACTCTGGTAAATAAAGCATGAGTGTGTAATTACCTTGGCCCTGCGGCATGGGGAAACCAGCATCCATTCTCATCTGAGCAGGCGCACCAAGCGGTCCATTTACCCGGACTTCTTGACTCTGGCCTTGTCCAACTGCAACATTAATAGCTCCTTCACCTGTACAAACCCAATACACCAGTCAAACATTGACATGCTCAGATGCTCTAATCAATCGGCATCAGTCAATAGTCACACTTCATTCCTCAACTGGTACTCACTAACCTGGCAGATCTCGAGAACCGATCACAACAGGTGCGTCACATAATATTTCTGTGTCTGTTTTATCTACTGTCCATGGCATGTTTACACTGACTAAGAGACGCGTTTAAGAGACTCTTATTCTCTAATTTAAGGAGAAATCACCACTTGAAGGGATGAAAATTCTAAAGTCAAAAAATTTGATCCCGCTCCAATATTCATTTTAAACCCTGAAGATGAAATTAGATGACAAAAGCTCAAAATTATCTAGTATTATCTACAGTTAAAGCTGATGGGAGCTTATGGTCTCTTAACTGATGCTCAACACACACTAATTTGTTAAAATTTCAAAAAAGTACTCCAGGGTGTGTTGAACCTTGTATGCACCAGTGATTAATGGGACAGGCCCTTACACACACTCACACGTACCCTCGATCTGCACGGACAGGATGCCCAGATCCCGCAGCTGCTGCTGGTTGTTTTGCGCCAGGAGCCGCAGTCGCTCGGCCGCCTCCCTGGGGATGTTGAATGTGACACGGACACTGTTCCATGGCTCCACGCGCTCAGGCTCCAGCTTCTTCTTACCTTCAGCAGCAATATCAGCCAGTAAGATTTTAGCTTAGCAACTTTAAAAAGCAACAATACAAGGTAAAACTGCAACTGTCAAGCTACTTCAGAAAAACAAACAGTCAAATATTAAACATAGGTGTTCTACAAGTCAAATTTAAAGGGACAGTTCACCCACAAATAAAACTTCAGTCTTCATTTACTCATCTTCCACCTGTTTTAAACCTGGTTGAGTGTCTTTATTCTGTTGAACACAAGTGAAGATAATCTGAATAATGTTGGAAAAAAACAGCCATTGACTTCATAGTATTTTTTAGTTCCTACTCTGAATTTCAACGGCTGTTTTTTTCCTTCAGAATAACTTGTTTCTGAAATTCCTGAAAGTTTATAAGCACTTAAGTGTGAGTGAATGATCAGGAAATGTTCAGTTTTGGGTGAACTATCCCTTTAAGACTTTTAAAGACCATTACAAATTCAATTTAAGTTGATATATTATGATTTGTAGCTGTGATACCGCTGATTATATTTACTAGTGAAAGAATAAAAAATATTAGGTATGCACAATATATCGGCGGCCATATCGTTATCGGCCGATAAATGCTATTTTTAATGTTATTATTATTGGTCCGATGTCAAAATTAGGCCGATATCTTTATACTAGTAGAGTACGTAATTGTACAGAACTGCCTGCCTCGCGCATGCGTGGGTCGAACTTATATATATATATATATATATATATATATATATATATATATATATATATATATATATATATATATATATATATATATATATATACATATACATACACATATATATATATACACACATATACACACATATATATACATATATATATATATATATATATATACACATACATATATATACACACACACACACACATATATATGTATATTTATTGTTTCTTATGACCTAGAAACAATATTTAACTAATTCATTTAATATATGATAATTAATTATTATTTAATTATATAATTATATATATTTAATTAATTTATGAATTGTATGAGGTTTCAGAGCCTGCGTAAACACAATATCAACCTTAACATTGTTAAAATAAACATCTACATCTAATGAAAGCAGGAGTGTCCAAACTTGAAAACAAGATTATTTTTCTTACCCCACTGGCAGATAATTTAGCTTGTTTTAAGGACAAATTTACTTATTATTTCTGAAAACCAAACAATATTTTCCTTTGTCTAGAAAATGCGTCTTGATTTGAGAATTTTAAGTGTAATCACAGAGTGGTCTGACCTAGCAATAGCATATCTGGCATCCCGTTTAAGATGGCGTCAAGCTTCTCTTGAAAGTCCTCATCATGCAGGTTCCCTTTGAAGGCCACATAGATAGTGGAGTCTGTGGTGGAGTTTTCATCTCCATCCTCCAGCCCAGAGTCGTGATCGGAGAGAAGAGCTTCTGGAGGAGACGGAGAGCCCAGAAGAAGCTGCTGATGCGCCATCGCCTTCACCAATACAGCCTCTGGAGACTCTGACACTGATCACACACAAACAACATCCTTTAACACCAATCCGAGCTGTGCAATAAGACCTGTAGAGCTGCACGATACTGGAAAAATATGCAATATTGTTGTTGAGTATTGTGATTAGGCATGAGCTGGTATAAGACTCAGCTGGTATGATAACCTTGGATAAAAATTGTACAGTATTGTTGACTACTGCTCTAAAATATGCTCTTTTTAAATGTCTGGGTAAAAACAACAACTTTTTTTTCTCCATTGAACACATTATATTTTATTTATAGAAACATTTATAATATTTTGGAGCAGTAAACATGTCAGGCTACATAATTAAAGTACATCACTGATTTCTGCTGTCTTCATAAGTTTCAAAAACACTGATTTCTTAACAGCTTGAAGGTGCAGTATGTAAGTTTGACACCCAGTGGTTGAACTAGGTATTGCACTCCAGGATCAAAACAAACACAAGCACAGGTTGCCAGATTGAGGACAGGAGCGAGTGATTAAAACCGTGTTTCTAAATAAAAGCAACAGCACCTGATAGAAGGAATATGCTCCATATTAAAAGGAGTTTTTGTCCTGACCAACACCTCGAATTGATATATTAGAAACGGCTTCAATTTCTCACAGGTGAACAACAGAAAGCAATGATGACCTCAGGTACACCTCATGTGCTTTATTCAGTGTTAAATGCTAACAATGTGAGTCTGAATGCCATTTTACATGACATTTATTACCATATACTGACAGCAGCAGCAGATAGTTCACCTCAGATCTGGAAAATAAAATAAACCGTCTGAATTTGAACTTCAGAACTAAACACGTGATTCAGCATGTACATTTAATAATGTTAAAGAGGGTTAATATGTATTAAATAGATTATTAACTTTAACATTTTGTGAGTGAGTGCATATTCTGTGCTTCTGAATGGCTGTATTTACATTTCTGCCATGTTTTGTCTGGTGCAAACAGCCAAATGCGTATCTCGTCACAAAGCATGTTGTTTGGAGTCTGCTACTGTCCAACGGAGGTCGCATTTTGACACTTTACACTTTAAGCGCCTTTCTGACTGAATGAATGAAATATGCGGTTTTCCACCAAGGCAACCCGGGGTGCAGAAATATAATTGGCTAATCTTGGCTAGCATGTTTCTTAAATATCTGCAAACATATTATTACATTTTTATGCTTTAGAAGAGTCAAAAACTGACATACAGCACCTTTAAGGCTTTTCTGGGAGATTTTTATTTTCTTTGGATATAATAATAATATACAGCCACTGCTCTGTTCAGCTATACAGAATGCTGGATGTTGGTGTACAAGCGATTTGTTTTCAGATGTTTGCTGAATCGTGTGGTGACCAGTAGCTTCTGATGTGAAGGCTCCTTTTCTGCTGTAGATACTGGTGCCCTAAACAACTAAATAAAATAATAATAATAAATAATAATAAAGTCGTTTTTTTTTTTTACATATACTGTAGTGCTGGGCAAAGATTAATCATGATTAATTGCATCCAAAATAAATGTCATGTTTTGACATAATATATGTGTGTGTGTATATACATACATACATACATACATACATACATCCGTACATATGCATACACATTTATAAAAAAACTATTATAAAAATTTGGTACATAAATATTTAAATTTACCATTTGAATCATATGGATATTTATTTTCTATCTAATAAACATTCTCTCATATATATGCATGCGTGTATATACATAATATATATACACAGTACACACTATGGCTGAACAAAATATCGTTTGAGCATCGATATGCGATATTGTTTATTAAAGATTCAAATAAAAAATGACATTATCAAATATTATCGTATACAATTATTTATACAATGATGACCAAGTTATTTTACATTTGACTGTTCAATTTTCGTATTTGAATACTGTTAGGCCAGATAAACATAACGTGCTGTTTATTTAACCTTTATTTGTCCTCATATTTAAATATACTTAATTTATTAGATTTTAGGCAGATTTAAGGCATTGAAAAAGACTTGATCACCCCAGTCGATCTAAATGAATGAATTCTTTCTGAATAGAGCTATTCAAGTCATCTGGTGAAATTATATTCATATCGCAAAATATAATCGCAGAAAAATTAAATATCGCAATATCAGATTTTCCAATATCACACATTATGTTAAAACAAACTTCTTTTTTGGATACGATTAATCGCAATAAATATTTCCCAGCACTACTCACGATATTTTATTTCCCTAGAAAAATGACATTTTTAATAGATACACTGTGAAAATACTGGGTTCCACACAGTTCCTTCACGTCATCCCAACACAAATCATTTAAGTTAACTTAATTGTTTTTACAAATTTAAGTTGATTGAACATTAATAAATTTTTATGTTGATACAGCTCATTATAAATAAGCAGTTAGTAGTAATAACTTTCTTGAGTGTGTGTTTTTAAATAATTTATTTATTGACATTAAAATAAACCGGTATAATATATTTTTCTGATGTATTTAATTCTAATTCAGACTACCAAACCGCATCATGGTGCAAACAGTTAGTGCGTCTCAATCAGCACCTTTGTTCAGCACTCAGTGCACTGATCAGAGAATCAAAGTGGCTCAATCACAAAATTCTTAAAGTGCACTGAAATGTTTGCGCCCTGAAAAGTTGATACACACTATGTACGCACCCTTAACGGAAGTTCGGATGCACAAAATATGAATCACATGACCCAAATCATCAAACTTAATGACCAACAAGATTAGTGCTGCGTCCCAATTCACCTACTATAAGCAGAAGCTTGTGAAGAAAAAGTACATACATTTAAGTGTGTAACTAGAGTGTGCAAGCTTAGGGACATACTACTTCCTCATTAACAAACTGTTATGTTGCTTAGTTACTTCCCCTGTCAATCATCTCGACACATCCATATTTAATATCCTACCATATTCAGCAGCATGTTAATCTGCCATTCACGAGTCTTTAATGCAGAGAAATCTCAGGTCTAGGTCCAAGTCAAACATGACTTTATAAATGCGACACGGAAAACATGACAATCATTAGAAACAACTTTACCAAAGTTTCTCTACTTGATGATTGGTCTCGCACGGCCGCCATGTTTGTAGTTTGTTTACATTTTTACCCATGTTTGTAGTTCTAATCGAATTCACATACAACTCGCAATGCACCGTGGCAACAATATTAACGATTAGAGTACAGACAGTTCTACACTTCCAATTTCTGACGGAAATAGTAAACCATCCAGAAACCTTTGGCGTACTCATTTCAACATACTATAGGACAAACTAATACTATTTTTGAATGGAATTGAATATCTTTGACTATTTAGGATGGATAGTACGCGAACGCAGCAGTTTTTCTAAAAAAATAAAATAAATTTTTAAATGTAAAAATCAGTAATTTATTTACTTTTAACATAAAGCTGGATAGGTTAGAACAAATCTAGCTATTATTTCTAATTGTGTAATGACTGAAATGTTGCTCGTTATGAAATCATAATGTACTAGGGTTGGGCGATGTCGACCAATTTGGCATCGTACAATGTCTAATGAGAAACATCGCGATGGACAATGTCATCATCGTCGTAGGCGGTGGTGATTTAATTATTTATGAATAATTAATTCATAACAAATTAATTATTAGTAGCCTATAGTTTCAACTGCCTGACACGCATGGTCTTTGTTTTATCCATAACCAAATCATAAATAAATAAATAAAGATAAGTGACACACAAATGACCACCTGTCAATCACTTTTCCTGCGGGACTCTGGCATGAATAGGCAGAGTGATCTGTGTTGTTATAATGTCGTCTACAAATTTTGTTGGCAAAAAAAGGTGCCCAACCAACAGTATCTGAGGTTTTCACTAAAATTACTAAGTACAAGCGTGAAAGAGAAAGATTGACGCAGTGTACTGACCCGCTGACTGCCTGGACTCGCTGTCTCGAGCGCATGACAGTATGTGTGTGTGGTCATGTGAGCAGGCTGCTGCAAGGGGGCGGGGCAGAGGATTGCGATGCCAGCTCAGCATCGTGACGTCTATCGGCGATGGCATCATCTATCGACCCAACCCTATATACTATTATCAATTACAATAATTTTGCGATATATTGTGCAGCTCTAGTTTTATGTTTATCATGACTTTGTAGTTTCAAATGGCGATTGTAATCACACAGCTCTAATGAATATTCTACTTTTTTTCTTAAGAGCTGAAATTGTGGCACACTAAGCCAAAATAAATTGAAAAGTGACACTAAAAACCTTGAAGAAACCAAGGATGATCGTTTCCAGAAAAACGTGAAGCTGCACAATAGTTTTCAACACTGGCAATAATCAAAAATGTTTACTAGATTTTCTAAACGACTATGAAAATTCAGAGTTTGAATCGCAGAATTAAGTTAAAACAATATCATTTCAATAGTCAAAATGTTTCTTTTTTTGATTGTATCACTTATTTTTATTAATATTTTTGTCTCTGAGCAGAAGAGACAAGAAATATAAATAATATAAATATACAAGAAATATATTGCACTATATATTGCACTAACCCCAATGGTCTGAATCATTATCATGTTACAACACTTACATTCAAATGTTATCTTCAAGATAAATAATATTGTTTTACAAAAATGCTCATCACTTATAAATGACACTTATTTTGAAGAGTCAAAGCACACAAGTTGTATTCGGAAAATTACTGAGCGTGGTCATTTCTATGACATCATTTCCTTTGGTTTCAACACACTTGTTAGATTTGTTGAACAGAGATTTTCAAGTATGTTAAAAAACTAAAACAACATTAATAATAAAATGATTATTATGCTTCACTCTTTATTTTCCTTCATAATAGGAATATTTTCTTCATTATACGACAGTAGATTCGGTTGATGTATATTAACTGCACGATTGAAGTGAATAAAAGGCCGTCATATCACTGAGCCCTCAACAGAAAACTCTTAAACAATATCATTAAGCATTTAATAATGCGCAATAACACAAAACACCGTCTCATGTCATTAATTAATGTTGAATACATCATTAATACGCAGTCTTGTAATTGTAAAAAGCACTATGGTGGCACTGTGACATGTTACCAAATGGGGATACTTTGACATTTACCATGGTATTTGCAAGGTCCTTTAAAATATTGATTGATACCATGTTTTTGTAAGTGTTTTTGATCAATTAAGATGTCAACACAACACAAATAAACCCTTAAAACAATGTCACTTAATGCCAATAAACTCTTGCAATAATTATAATGAGATGTCAAATATTGTATTGACATACAAGAATTGAGAGATTCACTGCAAACTGAACACAATACAACTGATAAAACTCTGGTTAATACCTAAAGATATTATCATGTTGTGCAGGAAATTATTCGTTATAGTAACTGATGAGGTTCAAATGGGTTTATTTCTCTAGCATTAGCATTAGCATGACCAAAACAAAGACAAACCACGTCAGTGCAGCTTACGACAAACAACGTAACATTACGATGACTGTAAAACTTATAAATCACACATTCATTAATAAAAATAATATTCTAATTAACAACTTAATTATAATCATGAGTGGACTTCACTCAGGCTAATGCGTTAGCCACACAAACAAGTAAGCCTCATTGGTCAATAGCACGCTAAAATCAAGCGCTTTTCTTCATGCACTAAACGCATTTACACCTTAATCTCACACTAATGTTTCTGTAAGGTAATGAGATGATAAAATCTCACCGTTGTCAGTCCATCGGGAGTGGTTTTACTGCAGTAAACAGGCTTATGCTAACAGACGCTAACCGCGCGCTCTCGAGGTGCTGTGCGCGTACGTGTAGCGTGTGCGCGCGCGATCGTTCACAAGACCGCGCGTTCGCGTCCGCTCTACCGTCGAAGTCAAGTACACAAGATTGTTTTTTTTCCCTGGATTTAGTTTCACCACAGTCCCTAAACTAATGTAAATGCAGGAAATAGGATTTAAATTAAAAACATGTTCCTCCATTTTGTGTCCTTCCACTTCTTAAACCAAAGTTACACGCTGTATTGCCATTTAACCAATATATGATAATATCTTGATACTTTACCTATAGATTCTGATTTCTACAGTGCAAAGAACTTTTTGTTGACACTTAAAATTTATTAATTTTCCTTTGGCTGAGTCTATTTGTTTATCAGGGGTTGCCACAGTCGCAACCCAGTATTGGAAAACACCCATAACACATTCACTCACACTCATACACTATGGCCAATTTAGTAAACTCAATTCACCTATAGCGCATGTCTTTAGACTGTGGGGGAAACCGGAACACCCAGAGGAAACCCACACCAACACGGGGAGAACATGCAAACTCCACACAGGAATGCCAGCTGGCCCAGCCGGGACTCAACCAGCCACCTTCTTGCTGTGAGGTGACAGTGCTAACCACTGAGCCACCATGCCATCCTTGGGGCTTCTCCACACTATAACTCTCTCGGATGTGAGAAAGACAGTGAAGGTGGACTCATCAGAGAACAGTACATGTTTCACATTGTCCACAGCTCAAGATTTTGGCTGCTGGCTCCATTGAACCGGCGTTTGGCACAAGTTAGCAAAACTTTGGCTTTGATTATTGACTCTGTGGAGCTCCTGACGAACAGTGGAAACAGGAAAGTTGAGGTGCATATTTGATTCTGCAGTGAGTTGATCAGCTGTGGTTTTGTCTTTTGGATGCAGTGCGGGTTAGGTCTTAGACCGCTTCCTCTTACGTCCAGTTACTCCCTTTGGATGTGGTTCGTCCTTGGTTTGCTGACACTACTCTGGATACTGTGGCTCTTGATACATCACAAAGACTTCCTGGACGAGGACATTTTGGGTGAACTGTCTTTAAGAGGAGCTCATGTCAGTGTGAGTCAACTGATTGTCTCTCAGAAGAACAAACATCCCTACTGAAAAATCCAGCTTAAACCAGCCTAGACTGGTTGACTGGTTTTAGCTGGTTGACCAACCTGGTTTTAAAGGGGTTTTGGCCATTTCCAGCCTGGTCTTAACTGGTCAGGCTGGAAATGACCAGCTAAAACCATTTAAGTCCAGCTTGACCAGCCTGGTTTAAGATGGACATTGCTGGTTTTGGCTGGGCTCCCAGCCTGGCTAAGCTGGTTTTAGCTGGTCATCTCCCAGCCTGACCAGCTAGGATCAGGCTGGAAATGGCCAAAACCACTCTAAAACCAGCCTGGTTGACCAGCTAAAACCAGCCAACCAGCCTAGGCTGGTTTAAGCTGTTTTTTTTCAGTAGGGATGTGCGTAGCAAACATTATTTGCTTTAATAAATACATTAGAATTGACATCCACAATTCAAAACAACACCACAGAGTTAGTTATGACTGCAGAGAGCAGTTATGCAATATGTTAAATGACCTTCGCATTCATGTGACTGTAGGAAAGTTGTATTTCCTTCATGTTTTGCAAATTCACTTTCAAAATCGTATATTGATTGGCTAATGGAATAAGACAAGTACAGTTGGCGTCTGAATTATTAGCCCCCTCTATATTTTATCCTCAATTTCTTTTGAAGATATTTTTAAAAAGAAGATATTTTTGTTGGGGGGGTTTAGTTTATTCATGACAATTTGCTTTCGTATAATGTTATTATTATTTATTATATGCAGACTTATATTTGTTTTAATACAAACTAGTTTAGATTTGTCCACCTGTCGGGTTTTGGAGACGTCTGCATCACCATATGGGGTATAAGAACAGGACATGTGTTTGGATATAACTCAGTTTTTTGACCACACTTCAGTATTATTGTTCATTTATTCCTTTGCTGGAAATTAGAACTGAAATTAGAAATGGTTTAGAAACAAATCTCTGTGCTTAACAAATGAAAATAAATATGTCGGCTAATGGATGTCTTCAGTGGAGTGAGTTTCCACCGTTTCCTTACTCCTCGAAATTAAAGGAGTAAAGAGAAAGTAAAGAGGCTGAATGTAGGAGGCCCGTTCTTTATCCTCGTGCTGCTGTTTAACGGTTTTCTCGCTAGTGAGCGTTCAGTTTTTCCACTTACAAAGTCTGCCATGTATATAGCAAATGTGCGATGCAGCTGACTCTTAAAGGGAATGAGAGATGAGACTCTGATTGGTTTAATGCAGGTTTTGCTCAAAACACACCTATAACTCATTAAGAGAATAAGCTCAACCCTGTTAGACCATGTGCCCGGCGCAGTGCATATCTTTCCATCCTTAAAATAGCAAAAGTGGATTCGGACATGCCCTTAATGCTTCTGCACCATGCGCTTTAGACTTTGAGCCTAGATCATTAAAATAGAGCCACTAAATAAACAGCAAAAGTTTGTACAGAAGTTAAGCAAAGTAGTTTCTCATGACTTTAAAAACATTCAGGTCTCTAGCTCAAATGTCTGGAAGGATCAATTTTTTTAAAAAGCAGTCAAAAAGTGTCCAGCACAGTTTATTTTGACATTTTCAAGCGTCCCACAATGCACTTCATGCACGATTTTAAAAATAAAAGTGTGCTCAGATGCACTCCAGATAAAGACTAACATTGTGTTTGGTTCCCTTTACAATAGGTACACTGTAAAAAAAATGCTTTTCTTGCTTCAAGCTTTCGTCTCGTTTCCAGTCCAAATATATAAAAACTCTTAAATCAAGAAGCATTTTCAAAATCTCCATTTTATTCCTTTAATTATTTATGCTCTTGTATTTTATTGTTGTATTTTGTATTGGATCGTGGGAGCTTGATCTTTCATCCAACTCTGCTTTTGACTTTGAAAAGTAAAAAAAAAGTGGCTTTTAGTTTGATGTGATATATACATATACATACAGGGGCATAGCAACCGGGGGGGACATGTCCCCCTCACTTTTAGAGACAGACCATTTAGAAACAGGTGAATAATAATTATATGAACGTATGATCTCATACACCCGTCCCCCTACTTTTAAAATGTCCGCTACGCCCCTGTGTGTGTGTGTGTGTGTATATATATATATATATATATATATATATGCATATTAAGTGTCCTTAACTAGTATGTACTTACACTGAAATTAATAATTTGTTACAATGTACTTACTGTGTAAATACATGTATTTACTGTGTACTTACGCTTGATTAAACACCTGTATGTAATTACATCTGTAATTAACTTCTGTAATTTCATTTGTAAATACACTGTTGACCATTCCTTACACCTTAACCCACCCTTAAACCTACCCATACCACCAAACCTGTCCATAACCCTACCCCTATCCCAACTCAAGAGCACCACAAGTGTTCTCAAATACATTATGAACACAGTAAGTACATTGTATTTATTTTTGATGCAAGTACAGAGTAGTTAAGGGCACTTAATATAAGTGTGACCGTACAGGAACATATTCTTATAATGGTACATATGGTATTATGGTAAACCTAATCTATATAATTGATAAAAGTTCATTCATTCATTTCCTTTTCGGCTTAGTCCCTTTATTAACCTGGGGTCGCCACAGCAGAATGAACCGCCAACTTATCCAGCATATGTTTTACGAAGCGGATGCCCTTCCAGCCGCAACCCAGCACTGGAAAATTGATAAAAGTTCTATAATTTAATTCATAACTGTAAATAAACTGGGAAAAAAAGGTAAATCCCAAAATACAGAACCTTTTCTTTAAGGGATATTTCTTTATGGTGCAGACCAGTAAAAACATTTTGTTTTCTGTAATAATAAGTAGAAATAAAGTGTGATTCTCCTGAAAAACAATCTTAATTCAAATCAAAAACAGGATTATTTTTCTGACCTCATTTGTCAGATTATTTTGCTTGTTTTATGGAAAAACTCACTTAATTTTGACTCGTTTCTGAAAACATTTTTCACTCGTCTAGAAAAAAACTTGTCTAGAAACTAGAAAAATCTCCATGATTGAAGAATTTTTTGATATCTGGACCCGAAAGATGCCAAGAACCGAGCGGGAGAAGCATTTCTTTGCAGTGTTCTTTAGTTTGGCGGGATTCTTAAGTCTTGATCATAGATGTATAAACATAGATGCCTCGTTAGTTTCTATAGGCTGCTTTATTGACCCATCTGCAAAACTCAAATGATAAAAGTCAATCCATAAACATTAGAGAGCAAGTGAACCGTCTTCAAGAACAGATTTACACGTGTATAAATATCTATCTGCAACAGAATCCGAGAGGAGACTTTGCTAATTAGCATTAGCAATACAGCAACACAAAGGCATTAGCTGACAGGACACTTAGAAGTTACCACAGTTTAAAATATTGAGTATATCGAGTTATGCTGAGTGCTCAGTACTGTAAATATTGAGTTAATGCAAATATAAACACAACTGTGAAGGTTTCACTTTTAAATCCCAGTGTTGTGTACACCGGCTGCAGATGTGTGTCATCTTGACTGTTCCAGGATGGCGGACGCCTGAACGTCTCTGCTGAATGTGGCATCTGCATTGACATATCTATGGTTCTGATGACCTCACTAGATTTCCACAAAGTGCAAAGTGTCTACAATAAATAACGATGAGGATTGATACGCACGTGATCTGACAGCTCATGGGAGATAACCAGAGTCGTTCTTCATCAATGACACACACTGCCATCATTCAGCTGTCATCATCATCATCACTGTGTGTGTGTGTTTGTGTGTGTGTGTGTGTGAGAGAGAGTTTTGTGTTTATAGTGTAGGTTTGTGTGTCTGAGTGTGTTTTTGTGCTAGTGTGTGTGTGTGTAGTTGTATGTATGCATGCATATGTCTGTGTGATTACATGTGTGTGTAGTTTTATATATGTGTGTGCATATGTCTTTGTTTGAGAGTGTGTGTGTGTGAGAGAATATGTGAATGAGTGTTTGTCTGTGTGTTTGAGTGAGTGTAGGTATGTGTGTGTGTGTGTACAGGTGTGTGTCTGTGCGTTTGAGTGAATGTGGGTGTGTGTAGATATGTGAGAGTTAAAATTTGTGTATGTATATGTGTGTGTGTGTACGCGAATGTCTGTGAGTGTGTATATATGTGTGTCTGAGTGTGTTTGTGTGTCCGAGTAAGTGTGGGTGTGTCTATGTGTGCAGGTACTATGTGTGTGCGTATGTGTGTGTGTGTTTGAGTGAGTGCTTATGCGTGTCTGTAATCGAACATCTGTGTGATTGTGTATGTCTGCGAGGGTGTATATATGTATATGTGTGTATATTTGTGTTTCTGAGTGTGTTTGTGTGTCTGAGTAAGTGTGGGTGTGTCTATGTGTGCTTGTGTGTAGGTACCGTATATGTGTGTGTGTTTGAGTGAGTGCTTATGCGTGTCTGTAATTGAACATCTGTGTGATTGTGAATGTCTGAGTGGGTGTAGTTGTGTGTGTGTGTGTGTGTCTAAGGCATGGCCATGGAGAGTGCGGCGGCGTCGCTGCTGCGGGGGTCCTTGACGCCGATGATCAGGTCGTTGGTTCTGCGGGTTCCCTCCACTAGAGACAGACGCTCCACCCTCAGCACATCATGACCCTTCGCCTGCAGAGCCTTCACATCCGCCTCCTGGAACACAGCTGCACACACACACGCACAAAACACACACACAAATACGTACACACAGTCACAGACAAGCAAACACACAGATACATGCGCACACAGACAGACAGATAGAGTGCACGCAAGCACACGAATGTACATGCACAGACACACACAGAGACACGCAAACAGAAACACACACACACACAGATGCGCACATGTACATCCACAGACAGACAGAGAGACACACGCACACGCATGCACACGAATGTACATACACAGGCACACAGAGAGACACAGGGACACACACAGACAGACAGACACACACACACACACACACACACACACACACACACACACACACACACACACACACACACACACATGAATTCGCACACACACACACACACAATATCAGTGATTTTAGGCTGCTAAAACACAGACGGAGCCCTGACAGACTGAAACAGACAGTACTCTGAGCTAAATCCTCTGAGACTGCATTTGATTGTGGCTCAACAGGAAAAGTAACAGAACAGCAGTGAAAAACAGCCCGACCGTCACCAGGTTAACAAGTACAACACGAGAAACAACATGACTCAAACAGTGCCAGGGCTGCAACTAACTATTATTTTAATAATCCATTAATCTGTCGATTGTTTTTTCGATTAATCGATGAGTCGGATTATAAAAACTAAACAAGAAAAGCATTTATATCCAACCCTTTATTCAAAAGCAGAACTAATATCCTTAGGAAGTGGACAAACATGTTGATCTTCGAACATCCCTGAGCTGTTATAATGATACAATAAAAAACTTAAAAAGTTAATAAAATACAATAAAAAACTTAAAAAATTTAAAGTTTTGTCCTGTTTTCAATATAAATATCTAAAAAGACATTTAAATTAAGATACACACTAGACACATGAAATCACATGAGAAATTATGTCTGTATTTCTAAAAAAACACCTCAAAATTAAGTGATTGTTTACTTAAAACAAGCCACAATATTTGGCAATGGGGTCAGAAAATGAGATATAAACAGAAGTTTGAAGCATCACTTCATTTTCTCATGCCATTTTTCTTGTCTAGTAATCTTGAGTTACGGTTTTTTAGATATTTACATTGTCATTTAGCAGACGCTTTTATCTAAAGCAACTTACAAATGAGGACAAGGAAGCAATTTACACACTATAAGAGCAGCAGTGAACAAGTGCTATAGACAAGTTTCAGGTGTGTTAACTCTAAGAAGCAAAGCATTAGTAATGTTTTTTGTTTGAGAGACAGAGAGAGAGTACAGTTAGTGGTATAGCCAGAGAGGCAGTTACAGATTAGGAAGGAAAGTGGAGACTAAACAGTTGCGTTTTTAGTCGTTTCTTGAAGACAGCAAGTGACTCTGCTGTTCTGATGTAGTTAGGGAGTTCATTCCACCAACTGGGCAGATTGAATGTGAGAGTTCTTCCCTCTTAGGGATGGAACCACGAGGCGACGTTCATTCACAGAACGCAAGTTTCTGGAGGGCACATATATCTGCAGAAGTGAGAGCAGATAAGAAGGAGCAAAGCCAGAGGTCGCTTTGTAAGCAAACATCAGAGCTTTGAATTTGATGCGAGCAGCAACTGGCAGCCAGTGCAAACGGGTGAGTAGCGGAGTGACATGTGCTCTTTTGGGTTCATCAAAGACCACTCGTGCTGCTGCGTTCTGAAGCAGCTGAAGAGGTTTGATAGAGTTAGCTGGAAGCCCGGCTAGCAGAGAGTTGCAATAATCCAGTTTGGAGAAAACAAGAGCTTGAACAGTGAGTTGAGCTGTATGTTCAGATAGGAAGGGTCGGATCTTTCTGATGTTGTAGAGTGCGAATCTGCAAGATCGAGCAGTTCTAGAAATGTTTGGACTGGAAACGAGACAAAATGACTAAGAAAAGTTTGTTTCTGCAGTGCAGCTATACATGACAATAGATTGAACAAAGAATGATGCAAAAAAGGCGAGTGAATAAAACGTGTCTTTAGTTTTGCTATATGAACTCTACCAGCGCTGCTTTACTGCTGTTATTAACTCTTGCACTGGTTTAATATATTCTGGACCGGGGAGTCCGTTTTTTTAGGTGACCTTTATTTTTGGAATGTTCACCCTTAATGTTTCCATGGCGACACGTCATGTTTGTCATGTGACACACCTCAGCCACAATAGCGCTGTATGACAGATGAACATTCATCAGTTACTCCCCAAACACATGCAAGTGGCTTGTGAAATTGGAGAAGAAGAGATTCAACTTTATGGTTACTTTCACTATCCCTACTGGAAAAAAACAGCTTGAACCAGCCTA
>NC_079457.1:46856744-46939244 GCF_903798145.1 Danio aesculapii
GAACCAAAGCGAGGCTGTGGTGGGAAGAAATGCGGAAGTATAGGACCAGCACTGTAAACATTGCAGTGACATGCTGTGGACTACAAACCTCCAGCTGTTGCCGAGATTTCAAAATACAGATATGGTGTAAACATCACTTTAACATCATTCAGTACGTTTAATTTAAACAATTAAAAGCAATTTAGCATCAAACAACATCACAAGCTCTGTAAGAGTAATATGCTCAAGTGTTCTCCTAGGCTTCAGTTCATGGCAGCAGGTAAACAGAGGGGACGCTTCCCTGCTTCAGCCTATGTAACTTGGTGAGCGATAAACACTGCAGTCCTCTGTAGCACACCCTCGTGTTGTCCCGGTACTGAAGTTTTAAAACAGTCTAATTCTCGCTAAGTTAAAATTGAAGCGCCGCTGAGCGCGGATGACTCGACTGATCTTCACGGCTGCTTCGCGATCCAGTCTCCATGTATCTTGTGTTTGCACTCAGTTTACCGCTCTTCACCCAGTGCAAACCCAGATACACGGAGACTGGAGCGCAAGCGCGAAACAGCCATAAGGATCAGTAGAGTCATCAAGCAGATCGCTCGGCTGTGTTTGTGCTCAGTAAACAGCGGAGGGTGAACTGATGACCTTCTCGGCCAATCACAAGCATATCTGTTGAGCACGTGAACACAATGGCCAATCAGCGCTGTTTTAAGAAAGCCATCAACAGTGCTTTAAATGTTAGCGGGAAATTGACAAATTTTCTTTTAATTCAGTAACGTGACAAGTCTAATATAGTGAAAGAATCAGTTCATTAACTTGAGTTTGATAAATGGCATCTAAAACGTGTGTTTGGGAAAGAAAACGTTAGCTAACTAGTGCCGTTTCCCTTAACTTAGCTGAAAATGAGCTCTGATAACCCTTTATATTTTCACCATTCATTCAGAACGGACCTTCGGGTCACTCAGAAGGCGGTGAAATGATAAATTTGTGTCTCTTTCTATTCGCTGATAAGATATACAGCCAAGTACACAACGTTCTAATGTAACTCCCAACGATACTTCCGGGTTTCTTCCCACCGCAGCCTCGATTTCGCTTTTAAAAATGGCAGCCGCCTGAAATCAGTCTATATGCAGAGCAGTGGGGTGCGAGGACCAGGATTAAGAAACGCTGCGTTACACCATGTCCTGACTACACGCTAAAAAAAGGTATCTTTTACATGTTAAAATGAGTTGTCCCAACAATCTGCGACAGCGGCGCGTGAAATTTCAATTTTAGAAACTAGTTGTGGAAACACCATAGACTGCTATGACGATGATCATCTCAGGTACAGATTATGTGCTTTATTCAGTGTTATATGTGACCGATGTTTGGTTGTCCACTATTTTACATGACATTTACTGCCATCTCAGATCTTGAAAATTAAATAACTAGCAAACGGTTTGAAAATAAAAGTCAGCGACTCCAAACCAACAACATCTGTACTAGGCATGGGCCGGTATATGATTCTGACGGTATGATAACTGTGGATAAAAATATTGTGGTTTTACGGTATTGTGATTACTGCTCTAAAATAATTCTTTTTAAATGTCTGGGTAAAAAAAACAAAACTTTTACGAACGCTATTTTTACTTTGAGAAACATTAATATTTTGGAGCAGTAAACATGTCAGGCTAAACAATTCAAATCAATCATTTACCTCTGCTCTCTTCATTGTTATCAACACAGATTGCTTTACAAATTAAAACGGCATCTCTGGAGATCTTTTCTGCTGGACATACTGTTGTCCTAAAAACTAAAATAAATAAATTTGTTTATTTTTACTCCAATTTCTGTTTAAATGAGAGAAGATCTGCAGCACATTTCTAATCATAATAGTTTTAATAACTCATCTCTAATAACTGATTTATTTTCTCTTTGCCATGATGACAGTAAATAATATTAGACTAGATATTCTTCAAGACACTTCTATACAGCTTAAAGTGACATTTAAAGGCTTAACTAGGTTAATTAGGGTAACTAGGCAGGTTAGGGTAATTAGACAGGCTATTGTATAATGATGGTTTGTTCTGTAGACTATCGAAAAAATATATAGCTTAAAGGGGCTAATAATATTGACCTAAAAATGGTGTTTAAAAAATTAAAAACTGCTTTTATTCTAGCCGAAATAAAACAAATAAGACTTTCTCCAGAAGAAAAAAATATTATCAGACATACTGTGAAAATTTCCGTGCTCTGTTAAACATCATTTGGGAAAAATTCATACGGGGGCTAAGAATTCTGACTTCAGCTGTAGACGGAATCTGCCGACGTTTTTTGGTAAAAATCTGTGGATTTCTGCTGAATTATTTTGGGAGTATCACAACTAAAACCTTAATATGTGAAATAAAAAATAATACCTAAATTTTAACTTTTATTTATTACTTAAAATGCAAATCCAATTAGATCCACTTTATTTGGTAAACAAAGCAAGTCTCTCATATAATATCTCTTCTAAACGACAGAAAATATTACTGTACAAACTGCATTATGCATAAATCAGATGAACATTTTCATATTAGTCAATAATATTACTGTAATTAATTTATAAACTGATCAAATATAGATTTACACACATTTACTCAAGTAAATAAACAGATTTAATGATGGGATAAAAATCACGCAGATTCCGTGTGGGCCTACATACACAATAGGAGCGGTATAGCAGAAAATTTTGGTGGTTTTACAACCTTGACTTTTCCACACCACAGTATACCTTGAAAACGGTTATCGTCCCATGCCTAAATCTGTACTCAGCCTATAAACTTTAATTACAGTTAAACAGGTTAAATATGTATTAATTAGATTATAACGCTTATCTAGTTGGTAACGCAGCGGCTGATATTTAAATGTTTCTGTCACGTCATGTTTGGTGCAAACAGCCAAATTGCTTGTCGCTGGAATCTTGTCATGTGGCATGCAGTTAGGACACGGTGTTAAACTGACACGTCTTTATCTCTAATAAATAGAAGTGATTTCTGGCCTCACACATTGTAAACGTGTTTAACGGACATGTTTAATGGTCATCAGCATCTTAAATCCTTTAATTTTTTTTTATATTTAGAAAAATAAATGTTCATACGTATGTATTTACGCATGTATAATATCATCGTTGCATCAAATTGCAAAAACAGATTACCGTTTGTGTGAGGTGTGTGTAATGCAGTGTCTATGTGGGCAGGACAGTAAATCTGACGTTGTTCTCTCTTCTTGCTGCCGTTATCAGTCTCACACTATTGTTTTCCTCTTTCTGAAAGTCTTGATAACACCATTACAAAGCTTTTCTTTCATTATTTCAGCAAATAGGATTGTAAATAAATCATTTGTTGTACTCTCCCATTCACCGCGCTCTAAGTTTACCAACAATGATGACTTCTGCTACTGAGAAACCCAGAAATGTGAAAAGGGCCTACTGGGGTTTGTAACGTGAACAACTAAGATTTGACTCTGATGCCTGGAATCTGAACAGCTGAAGATTTACGTGAGGCACGAGGATGGAGACGGTCAGAAGCTCACCTCATGACGGAGACTATCAGGTCGTCTGTGCCCATGATGGAGATCTGACTGGCCTCATTGGTGTCCTGCAGCTCATACGACGGCGTGTAGTGGTCAGCGGTGGACGCCAGAGTGTCACTGATCATCTGACGGAACACCGCCGCCTGCGTCTTACTACCACAACACAGAAAATACAGGTGATTAACACACACAGGGGAAAAAACAGGGGTCTCGTATAACATTTTTGCACAGAAACCACTCAAACAGTGAACGGACGGCAGAATAAATGTGAATTTATTTATTATTAGTAGTATCTTATAAACAAAATGGCACTTTAAAACTAGGACGTATCAGTGTAAACGGGGCCTAAGTGTGTATTTTTCGTAAGCGGGTTGCTGCTGCGACAGGGGCGGGATGGAGGATCGCGATGCCGGCATCGTCTATCGACCCAACCCTACCAACCACTTGTACATGTCCAAGTTAGGTGGAGCCAATGTTGTGCTAATAGTTTTTTGCAGATGTTAAGCCAGTCAGCCAAATAGCTTATTGTAGCTTAGTAAGACTCAACGTAGAATCATCGCTCAGTAATAATATGGAAGGATTCACTGGTACAGGATATTCAATCATTTCAGATGAGATAACACACACCTCGTTACAATTCCCATATCATACAAAAATTTATTAATTTATTAATGATTATAGCTCATATGAGGATTTAAAGTGGTTTAATTAAGCCAATATTTAAGTTAAATATGTTTACGTAGAGCTGCACACATTTTCACTTTAGTTTTTATAGAGATCACAACTCTTGCATAGGAAGTGGCATACGCACATTTTCACCTTGTTTTGTGTTTATATTCATGTTTATAAATTAGGCCACTGCTAATTTCATTAATCCAGCTCGGGCTCGTTGGAAAAACGTTTCCCATTGGAAAAATACGGTGCTCCAGATACATTTTATTGTAGAACATTTCAGAGGACAAATCCACTAGAGGGCCCTGAATCTGAAATGTGTACTTACGGCCCTTTTCCACTGAGTGGTATGGTATGGTTTGGTATGCTTTTATGGTCGTTTCCACTGTCTAAAGGTACCAAAAAGCAAACTATACCTTACCACTTGTTGGGTACCCTTTCCAAAGGGTACCTATCACAACAAAAGGGTACCAAAAAGGCGGAGCTAGATGCACATCTGCACGCTATTGGTTTACAGAGAAACGCCACTATCGCGTGCACAAGCCAGGAGAATGAAAACGAAGGAAGCGCCATTTTTAAATACACAGCGGAGACATTACACGGTAATACTACATACATATAATAACAAGCCATGGTCGACCTGAGCTCAAACAAACCTTGTCGTCATCTTCATGAACATCCACAAAGCCAAAAGGAAGAGCAGAATCTGCCATGTCCTGCTGTTGTTTACGAGGTTGTCTTAAAGCGAGAGCAGTTTCACTTTCTCTAGAGAGCTCTATATTCGGTCACTCTGTGCATCTATATTTTAAATAATGAACTTCTTGAGCTGATGATAATAATGTACGCTTGATTATTGAAGTGCTCCTCACTTCCTTTCAGAAAGGGACAAACGCACGAGTGAAGTGTGAAAAAACAAAGGAGCAAATGATTCTTTCAGCAACCAAAACCATGAACAAATGGCCATGTTTAACAATTATTATTGCCTTTTAGACTAGTATGTGTATCACTATACTTTCTAACAAGAGGTTACATGTGCTGGAGAAGATTAAAGATGAGAGGTTTGTGCTGACTGTATATGTTTCGCATCATTTATGAACTCAAGGCAGAAATGTTTGTTTTTTTATTTGTAATTGGTAACATTTCAGTGACTACATGTGTTCTTTATGTCTGTATGTGTTCATAAATGTGTTTTTTTTGTTTATACACAATCACAGACGTTACAGTAGGCTATTTTCCATTATCATTGATCTGCAGCTCAATCAAATCATGTTCATAGAATGGCTAGCAATTAACATTCATACACAAGTATTTCTGTGTATAAAGCATCTGTTTAGTAAGAAGTGAACTTAAAGCGAGAATGACATTGACTGCAACTTTCTGTCATACACCACGCCTACCAAAAGGGTATCATTGGTGATAAAGGTGACCCATACCCAACTGTACCATACCGTACTGTACCACTTACTGGAAACGAGGCATTAGGGCACATTTTGTTATCGTCAGATAAATGTCCTTCTTGTACACTTCCAGAAGAAGCTGCCACTTGTACAGATTAGCTTTGCCACTTGTTTCTAGTCTAAATATCAATTCTTCAAATCCAAAAACATTTTCTAGACAGGTAAGATATAATAGTCATCTTTTGAGAAATAATCAGTCAAAATTTTGTGAGCTTTTCCCTAAAATAAGCAAAATAAAACAGTAAAATAATACTATTTCAAAGTGGAAACTAGATTTACTTACACCATTGGCAAATCAATTAGCTTTTTTTAACGGAAAAACTCTTAATTTTGACATATTACTTCTGAAAACAACACAATATTTGATTTTTTTTGTCTAGAAAACGCTTCTGATTAAATTTCTTTAGATTTTTGGACTAGAAACGAGACAAAAAAATGTTAAGAAAGAAGAGTCTTTTTCACAGCATGGACCAGTGAACCACATGTGGCTGATTTGTGGCGTTTATGCAAAAAACTGCACAAAAATAATCCTTTATTTAATCCTTATAAATATCATTAGTGTGAAAAGGAACCAAACTTGTGATCATACTGCCCTCTAGTGTTCGTTTTAGCTAAAGACTGCAGTCAAACGTATGTTGAAGTACGCAGTTTCATGAAATGTAGTGGTATTTCCAGTGAGCCTATGGTGCATTTATAACATCCTGCTCCATAAACACACAGCTGATTTGATTTACAGTTTAAAGACTGATCTGACGTTCACCTGAGCATCTCTGCCACCAGCTCCGACACCGATGAATCAAACATGGAGTCTCCTAATCCACTGGCCTGAGACAGAGCGATCTTCAGAGACTGCAGGAAGAGCAGATCACACGGACAGATTATAGCAACAAAACCACCACTAGCGGCTATAGAGAACAACACACTTAAAATGATAGAAATATATGATGTGAAGTTGTCGAGATCACATTGAACCACACAAGGTTGTACTTAATCAACTGTGTAGTACAATGGTCTCAAACTTAATTCCTGGAGGGCCGCAGCTCTGCCTAGTTTAGCTCCTATCACCTCCAAATCACACCTGCTTAATAGTCTCTAGTAGTCTTGAACACCTTGATTAGTTGGATCAGCTGTGTTTGAATTGGGTTGGAGCAAAACTGTGCAGAGCTGCGGCCCTCCAGGAATCCAGTTTGAGACCTATGGTGTAGTACAATGTCATACTGTATCAGGTCAGAAGAAATGAGAATTATTTGTAATATTTATTCAATTCCGTTGTGTGTATTTAATTGTATGTTTACTCCACCCCTAAACTAACCCCCCATAGAAAACATGCATGTTACAATGTCCACTGTGAATCTATGAAATGTGAAATCTATGTAAAACATATCTGATTGAACAGACTGCAGAGAGGACATCTCACGGTGTTGTGGAGGCCTTCACAATTAAAAATTCAGGACACACTGGAGTACTTTTGTTTGAGATTTTAACAGATGTGTGTGTGTTGAGCATCATTTAAGACAACGTTAGCTCCTGTCAGCTTTAATTGGGGGGAAAACTGGATAATTTTGAGCTTTTGTCAGCTGATTTCAGCTTCCGGGTTTAAAATCATTTTTGGGGCAAGATTAAAATCGATGACGTAGCGCGAATCTGCTAGAGGAGAGATGACGCATCGGTTTCTCATTATTATTCATAGCTGAGTTTCCTTATCCTATGAGAAGACCCTGCTTCTTAATTATTCATGAGAGCACGTGCTTTCCGAAGGCAAGGCAGACCTGCCAAGCTGGGAGACCCAATGACTGGGTGAGACCGCGGGTCATTCACAGCACAGGTCATATGTGTTTGTTTGCATTATCCACAGGGTTTGTTGCATGTTTTTCGCTGTGATGCTGTTGGTTTGCAGCAAGCATTTTTGTTGGAAGAGCTGTACGAGAATTGGAGAATGGCGGACTTGGTCTTTTATCAGTTGAGTTCATTACCATTCAGACACATCGCCATTATTCGTGCTGCTGTGTTCGCACATGTTTAAAATCTCCAGATTACCGGCAGGGTT
This sequence comes from Danio aesculapii, assembly GCF_903798145.1. Classification (NCBI taxonomy): domain Eukaryota; kingdom Metazoa; phylum Chordata; class Actinopteri; order Cypriniformes; family Danionidae; genus Danio; species Danio aesculapii. The sequence continues at coordinate 46,864,452 of NC_079457.1, forward strand.
TATGGTTGGAATAGACAGGGATAGAGACCTGGGGATTGAGGAGGAGAGAAGTCCTCCTCATTTATAGTGTTTATATAAACATGATTATCTTTAAGATGATATAACAAATAGTGATTATGTGTATATAAAATTACGTAATTTAATGCTACATATGTTTTTCGTAATGTATATTTCTTTGCATTTTAATTTTGTAAACTATTGACCTTATTCTTCAATGCGGAAGTGCGATCGTTTCTGCGATTGTTTTAGGACTTCCGATTCAGTTGTCTATGGGAGAAATGACTAGAAATAATAAACGGCAGAAAACGGTCAAACTACTCGCTCTACAAACAAGTGTTTGCATGACTATACATAACAAGTAGAATAATATAATAAGAAAACATCAGTTTGCAACATCAAGCAGCAATACGAGCTGTTTTTAACCTCTAAAAATGAATGGACGTGAATGAGAGCGGAGATTTCGAGCCAAAAAGATTCAAATGGCTGCGCCCACTCATATATGAACAATAACGTGAATAAAATCATGTGTCTCCTCACGGTTTGTGTCTCATTTTGTGAGCCCGCTGACAGTTCGCTCCCCTCTTTTTCCCCTGCTCTGCTGGCCACGCCCACTCCACCCTCTGCTCTCAGCGCTCCACGCCCACCTCGGAGCATTCTGAGGTGGACTTGAACCGAAAAAGGGGAATTCATAGCCCTTTAATCCGCTATTATTCGCAACAAAAGGGGGTGACAGAGAGTAACCATCATGACAAAACATGCGAAGTCAGGAAATGGAGCTGCTAAATTAATGAATGTAAAAATAACATATACTCTAAAATGAATAAATTGTGGATAAAAACCGACAGCATCTTGCTTTGACGCTGCTACAAGTTATGCCCTCTTCAATTTTATTGATATCTATAATCTAGCCTAATCACTGTATAATTACAATATTTACAATGTAAATTGATATTTCAAACTGACATGCTACAGAACAATATAGAAACAACCCACATTAAACCTCTGTTTATGTGTACTAGCGGCTTAAGACTTTGCACAGTCCTGTATATAGTATAAATAAATTAGTGTTGCGTGCTGCAGTACCTCCGCCACCCAGTGGTAGACGCTGCTCCGGGGCGTCTGGCTGCTGATGTTGAATCCCTCCAGGATGTTTAGCGCGGAGAGCAGAGCGATGCCGGCCTGAGGAGGAGGAGGAACAAACACCTGCTGTCCTGCACACGCAAACACAACACTCCATTATACACTGCAGAGATGCAGACAAACGGGACGGTGTAACATTGAGCCCTGCAGAAACAGTCCCGTCTGATAGACTACAGCTAATGCAATACTGCACAAGAGATGAGGGATGAGGACAGGATGTTCTTAGGGGGCTGAATACATATTGCATCTAAAAGCACATGGAAAGCAAAGATTTCACAATTGCCAACGCACAATTTCCCGTGGCGTCTGTCATTGCTAAACGACAATCAACCGTTCTCTCAAAAGATGACAAACCATTGCTGCAGCTCTGATATAAGTTTTACTTAAAGAGAGAATTAATTACCTCTGAGGTAATTAGTCTACCATTATTACTGAACTGTGTATATTCCATACAAAAGTATGAAGCTAATTGGTTAGTTCTAGTCACATGACTTGCAGAACTGGGTGCGCCTGGAAAAACGTGAGCACGTTGCACCACGTGTGTGTTGCTTCCTATTTGAGCAGCAAGCCGTGCACCTCCAATGGAAATGATAAGCTTGCTTGAGCAAAAGATGCAATATGTAACAGCCCCTTAAATCAATATAATTTAATTAAATACATTTGAACTTAGTTTATTTCAGAGGTTAAAGATCACCCTTGTCTTTAATTAAATGTAAAAAAAATGAACAGTGGGTAGCACAATCACCTCACAACAAGAAGGTCGCTGGTTCGAGCCCCGGCTGGGTCAGTTGGCATTTCTGTGTGGAGTTTGCATGTTCTCCCCGTGTTGGTGTCGACTTGTGGGGGAAATCAAAGCACCCGCAGGAAACCCAAAGACATGTGGTATAAGTGAATTGGGTAAACTAAATTGTCCGTAGTGTATGCATGTGAATGAGAGTGTATGGGTGTTTCCGAGTGATGGGTTGCAGCTGGAAGGGCATCCACTGCGTAAAGCAGGATAAGTTGGCGGTTCAGTCCACTGTGGCTCCCCCTGATTAATAAAGGGACTAAGCCGAAAAAAAAATGAATGAATGAATGATATTTTTTTATTAATTTTAATTTAGCTGTTTAAGAACAGCCTTTTTCTTTAACAAAGTAAAACAAAAATAATAATACAAAATATTATTTAATATTTACATTTTATTTATGTGGTTTACACAGAGACATCCGGGATGGGATGTGATGGTGGGGTTTTACATCCTGCTATCATCCTCTCAATAAGTATTAAAGTTACTTATACACACATATATATATATATATATATATATATATATATATATATATATATATATATAAGCATAGATAACCTGCAGTTATATAGTATATAGGCGATGTGGAAGCATTCATTTCTCTACTTTCATCCACTGTTGAAAGAAACATCCATTGACTTTAATAGAGTTTTTGTTCCTACAATGAATGTCAATGGCTGCTTTTTTCCCCCAACATTCTTCAGAATATCTTCTTTTGTGTTCAAGTCATAAATGCTTACAAACAATTTATTCCGAGTAAATGATGAGGGTATTCATTTATTTTTTTAGCCGACTGGCAGAAACTGGGGTGTTTACCCTGGTAAAGACTCTGCAGAGGTGTCTGGATGACGGTGGTGTAGTTTCTGAAGTCCTCCTCCGTCAGCACTCCTCCGTTAGCTTGAACCTGAGCAAAAAAACAACACAAAACTCAGATCGTAACGTGCTCAGCTAATGATCTGTTCCCTATTAACACAATCTGCTGACTTACTTTGTCATTTCTGTGCAGAATTTTGTAGAAATCTGTAGATTTATGCAATTGATAAGTGATTCTGAGTATATTCGAACACATGAATCAAACTAAAGGCTTAAAAGTTTACAGTGCAAATCTAATTTAAGCCACTTGTTTGGTTAACAAAGCTACAGTTAGGCTCTCCTGTTAAAAGTGTCACATACTGTATTTATAAGGTATAACTCACGTAACTACTGTAACTTCATGTAACTACTACTTTAGTGAACAGAACCTGCACAGGCTGTGAATAACAGGTAATAAAGTTGTAAATAGCGTTCAGTTTGTTGCACAGAGCTGTCGTTTGAGAGCCGATCGGGAAGTATGATTTGCATGTGTGTTTTTTTTTCCTCAAAGTGACGGCAGCCATGACATGAACCGCACTCAGCAGTGAAACCAAAACCGCGCACATCATTTATATATCGCATTGTAAAGTTATAATTACGACAAGCATTTGACATGTTGTACATGAAAATAAACGTTTGCGGGGTCAGTATAAGTACTCTAGCCTTTATAATGCTGAATATAATGCAGGAGGGAATCTGATAATGACAAATGTTTAATTTTGCCAGTGAACAAACTGATCTAATAATGTTGTCAATGACAAAGTCAAGCAAGTTAAAGGTGCTGTATGTAAGTTTTTGACTCTTCTAGAGCATTCAAATACCATAATATGTTAAGAAACATGCTAAGTGAGCCCAATGCCAGTTTAGTCATTATATTTCAGCACCCCGAGCTGCCTTGGTGGAAAAGAGCGTATTATCTTTTATTCGTTCATTCATTCAGAAAGGCTCTCAAAGCATGCATCCATGACCAAAATGCAACCTCTGTTGGACAGTAGCAGATTCAGTTCCACATGAGGTTAATAACTAGCAAATAATATGAATATTAGGAGTGTAAACATTAGGTGAGCAGGTTACGTTGTAACCGCGTTTCCTAACAACACGCTTCGTAACTAGATGAGCAATTTGGCTGTTTGCACCAGACAAAACATGGCAGAAATGTAAATACAGCCATTCAGAAGCACAGAATATGCACTCACTCACGAAATGGTAAAGTTTATAATCTATTTAATGCATATTAACCCTCTTTAACATTATTAAATGTACATGCTGAATCACTGATATGTGTTTAGTTCTGAAGTTCAATTTTTAAATGGTTTATTTTATTTTCCAGATCTGAGGTGAACTATCTGCTGCTGCTTTTACTATATGGCAATAAATGTCATGTAAAATGGCATTCAAACTCACATTGTTAGCATTTAACACTGAATAAAGCACATGAGGTACCTGAGGTGATCATTGCTTTCCGTTGTTCACTTGTGAGAAACTGAAGCAGTTTCGAATATGTCAATTTGAGGTGTTGGTTAGGACTCCTTTTAATATGGAGAATATTCCTTCTATCGGGTGCCGTTGCTTTTATTTAGATACACGGTTTAAATCACTCACTCCTGTCCTCAATCTGGCAACCTGCGCTTGCATTTGTTTTGATCCAGGAGTGCAATACCTAGTTCAACCACTGGATGTCAAACCTACATACAGCACCTTTAAGTGAAGCACTCATTTTGAGGTCCGCATTAATTAAATTGACAAAAGTCAATTTTACATTTCAGCAAGACAATAATCCAAAGCCCAGCCAAGGAAACTCTCAGATGCTTTCAGAGAAAGAAAATCAAGCTGTAGAATGGCCCAGCCAATCACCTGACTTAGAAAATGTAGAAAATACTTGTAGACTTGTAGAAAATACAAAATGAAGCTCAGATTTGATAGACGAGACCCACAGAACCATCAATATTTTGACACTGTTGAAGTCTGTGAGAAACTCACACCTGAGCAACGCATGTGACTTCATTCTCCATATGAGAGGCGTCTTTAAGCTGCCGTCACCAACAAAGCCTTTTACATAAAGTACTAAACACACTTCAGTAGTTCAGCTCTTTCTCCTTCTGTCATTCCATTGTTATTACACACAACTCATTTTTCAGATTTCTTTTGTTTTATTTTTATGCTTGGAATTAAGGCAGATTTTGGTAAAAACCCAAACAAGACATGTCAACAGCTCCTTTAGGAATATTGATCCCAGGAAAAAACCATGACGTGTTTAATACTTAAATTGTCTGCTGTGTATGCCTACATATACATACACACACTTGTTCTTATATCCCACTGTATATTACGCTGTATATATATGTATATAGAACTGTATATTCTCTCACCCTCCCCCAAAACTTACAGGACACAATCTGCACTTTTACATTATCAAAATACGTCAATCTTCGTGATTTATTAGCATGTTTACCCATCGGGACCTCAAATTAAAGAAACACATATACAGTTCTACACTTTGTCTAGATCGGGGGTGCCCAAACTCAGTCCTGGATGGTCGGTGTCCTGCACAGTTAAGCTCCAACTTGCCTCGGCACACCTGCCTGGAAGTTTCTAGTATAGCTAGACAGAGCTTGATTAGCTGGTCCATGTGTGTCTAATTGGGGTTGAAGCTAAAATCTGCAGGACACCGGCCCTCCAGGACTGAGTTTGGGCACCCCTGGTCTAGACTGACGGGGCAGTGATCCAAAGGAAAGGTGAATAACTCATTTGTGATCAACGCTTTCTCTGACCATCTTATATTTTGCTCAGAAGTCCCGTGTCTCATTCAGGACATCTACTAGAGCTTCCTTTACCGTAATATATCAAATATATGACAGATTGCCAGAAAAACTCGTCAATGGAGGGGAAAGAGTCAAAAAATGGGTTGAGTCTAGTTTGAAGGAAAGCAGTAAATTACACTTTAATGATTAATTAGTCTTTAAATATGTCTTCTTGTTATTATGCCTGACTTTTTGACTAAGAAATGGTTACAATGAATGACAATTTAGGGGCTGTCTTCTGTAAAACAAACAAAAACGGTAACGCCCCATTCACACAGGGCTCCAGCGTCAACGCTTGACAGAGGGCGTGTCTGAAGTTGGGGCTGACGCAATCGTCATAGCAGCGTCAGCCAATGAAATTAGTCAGCAGTAGGCCACTGTCTGAGCTGGTGTATTTGCATACAGTGATCTGATTGGCTGACGCTTCCGTTGGCGCTTGAAAAGTTCAGCAAGTCCCAACTTTTGCAGCGAGCAACGGATCTACAATGCAGTTCGGCAACGCCTGACGTCACCCATTCAAAGTAAATGGGAAGAGTTGAAGCTGACGCCCCCTGCGTGAATAGGGCTTAAGAGTAAGACTGGAAACGTACCGCTGATGTCATTTCCTGGGTCAGATTGCTGCTGTAAAACTCTGAGATGCCATTGGCTGCGATCTGATCTAAAAGAGCAGCTAAATCGAGGCGTCTAGCGAAGAGTCCGGCGAGGGGAGGCTGACCGGTGGGCAGAAACACATCTCTGAAAGAGTCCGACACGTTCTGCTGCTTCACTTTAGACAGAGCGTCAGCTGGGGAAACAGGAGAGGAGGTACAGCTCAGAGAACATACAAAACCTACAAAAACACAATTTACTTTCAGCCAATGTCTCCAAATGTCCTTTTATAAGCCAGATACTTACTGTGAGATGCTGTGAAGTGCTTTGAAATGTGCATTTTTTTATTCAAAATTTGGCGTAATCTCAAATAACACATGAAGAGAGGGCGGGGCATCAAGTAGCTCCTCCCCCTTTAAAAAAACAGCCAATAGTGTTTGGTTTGTATCTCAGCTCTGCCAGAGAGAGTGACTGAGCTCAAGCGCATCAAATGAAAAGCAAATGAGAAGCCTTGTCTTGAAGGGGGCGGGGCATGTCAGACACTAGAGAGCATTTGATTGGTCAGATGATTTGATGAGAAACTGAAGTATGAGGTGATGTCATAAAAATGGTTAATTCACTGACAAACTGCAAGATTTGGATGTTAATCTCTTCTAAATGTGAATTTTCTCAATGTTTTGGAGGATGTCGGCTCATAGATATACTTAAGACTAACATACTGATACAAAGATCTAACAAATCTTTATTTTAACTACAAACTTTAATCTAAATATTGAATATCCTGAACAAACTTTCGTTCAATCCATTTGTGAAAAGTAGCGAATTACAAATGCTCAAATTGCTATAATTAAGTAGTTTTTCCTCAGGAATTGTACAGTTAAAAGTGTACTTTAACTTCTAGTGCTGTATTGGTACATTTACCGCACTAATTTTCCTTCAGCGTGTTTATATTGTATATTGTACATTTACTTTTTGATGTCCTTGGTGATTGGCTAAGCAGTATAATCAGTCTTGTGATTCTCGTCCAATTAAATCACACATAGCAAGACTGCATCAGAACACAGACGCTTTATAAATGCAGCAAACGCACAAAGTGAAGCACTGACAGTGTCTAAAAAGATGCTAAATAATCACATGCAGTGAGCGAGAGAGTTTAGATGATGATGATGTTGACTGCTTGAGGACTGAAATCACCAAACGGCCTTAATGATTAAACGCACTACAGAATGTTACGTGTTCAAACACACACACTGTATGTATTCTAGCAGAGTTGTAGGAGCTTGGTTTGTGGTGCCCTCTGCTGGATGCTCGTAGCTTTAGTCTAGGGTCAATGAGTTAATATACGGACACAGCTAGATTTTTTGCTTACACCGAGTTCACTCATCAAGTTAACACATTAACATGCTTTCTGTCGGCTTATAGCTGCATATATTAATGTAGGGGCGGCACAGTGGCGCAGTGGATAGCATGATCGCTTCACAGCAAGAAGGTCGCTGGTTCGAGTCTCGGCTGGGTCAGGTGGCATTTCTGTGTGGAGTTTGCATGTTCTCCCCGTGTTCACGTGGGTTTCCTCTGGTCTCCCCCATGGTCCAAAAACATGTGCTGTAGGTGAATTGGGTGAGCTAAATTGTATGTTATGGTTTACAGTAAATGATACGCACAATCTTAACACAATCTTAACAGAAAGAGGTTGAAATCAGGAGCCGTGCGATTTACTTCCAGAAAGAGTTTGAAATCAGGAGCCGTGCGATTTACTTCTAGAAAGAGGTTGAAATCAGGAGCCATGCGAGCGATTTACTTCCAGAAAGAGGTTGAAATCAGGAGCCGTGCGATTTACTTCCAGAAAGAGGTTGAAATCAGGAGCCGTGCGATTTACTTCCAGAAAGAGGTTGAAATCAGGAGCCGTGCGATTTACTTCCAGAAAGAGGTTGAAATCAGGAGCCGTGATATTTACTTCCAGAAAGAGGTTGAAATCAGGAGCCGTGATATTTACTTCCAGAAAGAGGTTGAAATCAGGAGCCATGCAATTTACTTCTAGAAAGAGATTGAAATCAGGAGCCGTGCGATTTACTTCCAGAAAGAGATTGAAATCAGGAGCCGTGCGATTTACTTCCAGAAAGAGGTTGAAATCAGGACCTGTGCGATTTACTTCCAGAAAGAGGTTGAAATCAGGAGCCGTGCGATTTACTTCCAGAAAGAGGTTGAAATCAGGAGCCGTGCGATTTACTTCCAGAAAGAGATTGAAATCAGGAGCAGTGCGATTTACTTCTAGAAAGAGGTTGAAATCAGGAGCCATGCGATATACTTCCAGAAAGAGGTTGAAATCAGGAGCCGTGCGATTTACTTCCAGAAAGAGATTGAAATCAGGAGCCGTGCGATTTACTTCCAGAAAGAGGTTGAAATCAGGACCCGTGCGATTTACTTCCAGAAAGAGGTTGAAATCAGGAGCCGTGCGATTTACTTCCAGAAAGAGGTTGAAATCAGGAGCCGTGCGATTTACTTCCAGAAAGAGGTTGAAATCAGGAGCCGTGCGATTTACTTCCAGAAAGAGATTGAAATCAGGAGCAGTGCGATTTACTTCTAGAAAGAGGTTGAAATCAGGAGCCATGCGATATACTTCCAGAAAGAGGTTGAAATCAGGAGCCGTGCGATTTACTTCCAGAAAGAGATTGAAATCAGGTGCCGTGCGATTTACTTCTAGAAAGAGGTTGAAATCAGGAGCCGTGCGATTTACTTTCAGAAAGAGGTTGAAATCAGGAGCCGTGCGATTTATTTCCAGAAAGAGGTTGAAATCAGGGGCCGTGCGATTTACTTCTAGAAAGAGGTTGAAATCAGGAGCCGTGCGATTTACTTCCAGAAAGAGGTTGAAATCAGGAGCAGTGCGATTTATTTCCAGAAAGAGGTTGAAATCAGGAGCCGTGCGATTTACTTCCAGAAGGAGGTTGAAATCAGGAGCCGTGCGATTTACTTCTAGAAAGAGGTTGAAATTGGGGGGCAGGCAATTAGAGCTGGATAGCTTAACTTTTTGATTTTAGGTGAAAAGTCTAAATCTGTTGGAGACGTCCAACAGATTAATAAAGTACTGTAAAAGTCCAAAGAGAGGGGTTATCGCCAGCATGGGGAAGTCCCAAAGTAAGGTGAGAAAATATGATACACCGGTGTTTTGGAACATGACAAGACTACATAAAGAAAAATTGCCACTGAGGGAGGCATTGTGCCGAAACGTTTGTGTCTTTAAATCACCCAAAGAATGTAAAAAGAAAAACAGTACGAAGCAATTACTTAATGAGTTTGACTCATATCCTCAAGTCCATATCCCCCCATTCCAACCAATCCTGCATGCAGAGACTTTCTGCCTCGTAAGTGACACTGGATGAAGGGTATAAAGCACTAATGATGTGTACTGTAGTGTAGTGCTGTGTGTTAAAGCTCACCCAGTTCATGAGTAATATTGAATCCATTCCTCGCCACATCTGCAGCCATTGAGACCACGTCTTTCCAGGACATCCTGGAGGAAAGAAAACACCACAGCTTCACATCATATTTACAGGAATGAAAACTAATCTGTGAGTGATAGAAGTGTAGAGCGTTCACTCTGATGCCCTTGAATATCGATGTTGCTCCATGCCACCTCTTGTTCTCTCTTTATTAGCTTCTTTGTTTATTCATTAAAGCGATTGGGCAGACCTTCAGGAAACAGTCTGAGCTCTGGCTAGTGTCTACAGCGAGGCTATGTCCGAAATTGCATACTTCCATACTATAAAGTTTGTTGAAACAGTATGCGAGCCAAGTAGTATGCCTGAATTCATAGTATTAAAATAAGAAGTAGTAGTACCTGGTTGACCTATAGGGGTTGGACAATGAAACTGAAACACTGGCTAATTTCATGAATAAATTTGAGCCGCCTGGTGGCCAATCTTCATTGGTAGCACACTCCACCAGTAAAAGCAGAGTGTGATGGTTTCATTAGCAGAGTAATAGCACAGTTCTGCTTAAAATATTGCAATGCACACAACATTATGGGTGACAGATCAGAGTTCAAAGGAGGACAAATTGGTGCACATCTCGCTGGCACATCTGTGACCCAGATAGCAAGTCTTTGCGATTATCAAGAGCCGCGATATCCAGAGTAATGTCAGCAAACCACCAAGAAGAAGAACTATATCCTACAGGAGTAACTGGAGAAGCTGTCTGAAAGGGATGTCTGGGTGTAACCTGCATCCATAACATCCAAATGCGCACCTCAACTCTCCTGTTTCCACCAAAACTGTTGGTCTGGAGCTCCACAGGGTCAAGAGTCAACCAAACATCAGTTTCAATAGTGCCAGCAGCCTAAATATTGGGATATAAACAATGTGGAAAAAAGTATTGCTTCTCTGATGAGTCCACCTTCACTGTCTTTCCCACATCCGGGAGAGTTACGGTGTGGAGAAGCCCCAAAAAAGCGTTGCATAACCAGCCAGATTGTTGATGCCCAGAGTGAAGCACGGGGATGGATCAGTGATGGTTTGGGCTGCAATATCATGGCATTCCCTAAGCCCGACACTTGTGCTAGATGGACGCTGGGTCACTGACAAGGCCTACTGTACCATTCTGGAGGAACATGTGCACTCTATGGTTCAAACATTGTATGCTGAAGGCGGTGCCATGCATCAGAATGATAATGCATTAATACACACAGCAAGACTGGTGACAGAGTGGTTTGATGAACATGAAAGTGAAGTTGAACATCTGCCATGGCCTGCACAGTCACCAGATCTAAATATTATTAAGCCACTTTGGAGTGTTTTGGAGGAGCTAGTCAGGAAATGTTTCCTCCACCAGCATCACATAGTGACCTGGCTATTATTCTGCAAGAAGAACGGCTCAAAATCCCTCTGGCCACTGTGCAGGACTTGTATCTGTCATTCCCAAGACCAACTGATGCTGTATTGGCAGCAAAAGGAGGCCCTATACCATAATAATCAATCATTGTGGTCTAAAACCAGGCGTCTCAGTTTCATTGTCCATCCCTGTACTACTTGGGGGTGAAGTGATGTGCGTAGGTCATGTGATAATGATTAATGGCAGATGCAGTACATCCACGTTTCATCCATACTATAGAGGCTGCACTATTCTAACAGTTCAAATTCACACGCTGTACCTACTCGACTAACAGTCAGTGATCGTACCTGCCGTAGAGCTGATGGGCCTGATGGAGTCCACTGATCAGTCCTGGAACAGCCACGGTCAGACCCGGCTAACACACACACACACACACTCATTAATTGGCTGCAGACTGGTAACACATCACATGGCACACTCTGCAGATGGGGATAAAGCTGTACCCTGTGGCTGGCGTGCTGCATCATGTCCTCGTGAAGGCCGGAGGGCGCCGTCTCTCGGAAGTCAATGACGCGGCTCTCATTCTTGCGGATGTCATGGACCAGCATCACACCACCGCTGAGAGACACACACACACATATAAGACACACACACACACACAGTATAGATAGACACAAAAAGACAAAACACACATACAAAGACAAGACACACACACACACAAAGACAAGACACACACACACACACAAAGACAAGACACACAAACACACACACAAACAGACAGACAAAAGACACACAAATTCACATGAACACATAAACACACATATACACACAAATACACACACACACACACACACACACACACACACAAAAGACATACACAAACACATACAAATACACATGAGCACACACATAAATAAACACACACACACAAGATGCATACACACAAATACACAGACAAACAGAGAGACAGTGACAGACAGACAGAAACACACACACATACACAAGACGCATACACAGAAATACACAGACAGACAGACACACACACACACATACACACAGACAGACAGACAAAAGACACACAAACACACTCATAGACAGACAAACAGACAGACAGATATGCACAAATGCACATGAACACACAAATAAAAACACACACACACACACACACACACACACACACAAATACACACAGACAGACAAACACACACGACACATACACGGACAAACAGAGAGACAGCGACAGACAGACAGACAAACACAAACAGACACACACACACACAAAAGATGTATACACACAAATACACACACAGACAGACAAAAACACACACACACACACACACACACACACACACACACACACACACACACACACGACACATACACACACATACACGGACAAACAGAGACAGCGACAGACAAACACAAACAAACACACACACACACACACACACACAAGACATACACAAACACACACATAAACACACACACACAAACACACACACACACACACACACACACACACACACACACACACACACACACACACACACAAAAGATGCATACACACAAATACACAGACAAACAGAGAGACAGTGACACAGACAGAAACACACACACATACACAAGACGCATACACAGAAATACACAGACAGACACACACACACACACATACACACAGACACACAGACACACACACACAAAAGACACACAAACACACTCATAGACAGACAAACAGACAGACAGATATGCACAAATGCACATGAACACACACAAAAATACACACACAGACAGACAGACAAACACACACAGACAGAGAGGGAGACACACAAACACACACACGCGAGACATACACACAGACAGACAGACACACACAAATACACAGGAACACACACATAAATAAAAACAAAAACACACACAAACACACACACACACACACACACACACACACACACACACACACACACACAGTTCCCCATCAATTAGCCATTAAATCCATTTCTCCTGTTGTCTGCACTCATGGCCACTTCAGAGAGCTCCTGGAACTCTTGCTCATCAATCTCCAGGGATTTTTCCGCTCGTGTTTAATTCATTGGTAATGGATTTTAAACTCCCCTTCAGCAGACTTTAGAAAATATTTAAGGAAAGACGCCTCAGGCACAGACACTTTCCTACAGTCATGCGTCAATCAGTTTTTTGGGGCCATTTGGATGTTCACACCATCCTGATTCAGACTAGCGGAGAGAAAACATCCAAAATACATCAAATGAAAGGATTAATTTTTCTGTTCTGCTTAAATCATTAGGATAGGGATTCCTTTATCACTGAGGGCCGCTTCAGCATTATGGCGGTCCTCAAGGGGCTCAGACTGCGCATCTCAGAGCCTCACTGGACAGAAAACCCCTCTGAGCTTCTGGATAGTTCTGACTTTTGGGTGAACCCCGGTTAAAGAACATAGACTCTAGTTAATCAGAGAAGCAGCGCTGTTACCCGCCGATGCCTGAGCTGTGGGGGTGGATGATGCCCAGGCAGAGGGAGGCGGCGATGGCTGCGTCCACACTGGAGCCCTGCTTCCCCAAAACATCCAAACCCAGAGCCGTGCAGCGGGACACATCCGTCACTACTGCAGCCTGACTATACACCTGCAGACAGAGCAGAACAACTGCATCAGGGGGAGCTCCTGTCTGGCTACTGTTCATTCTATCATTCCATCCATCCATCCATCCACTGTTCAGTCTTTCTATCTAATTATCTATCATTCTATCCGTTCATCGATCCATCTATTTATCTGTCCATCCATCCATCCATCCATCTTTCATTTGTTCATTCTATCCATCCATCATTCTATCTATCCATCCGTCTATATATCGATTGTTCTATTCTTCTATCCATCCATCCATCCATCCATCGTGCATTCATTATATCTCTCTAATTATTGATCATTTGATCCATCCATCATGTGTTGTGCATTTGTTCTTTCTTTCTGTCTACTTATCTATCATTATATATCCATCATTTGTTTGTTTGTTCTATCCATCCATCAATCATTCTATCTTTCTATCTATTTACCGATTGTCCTGTCTATTTATCTATCATTATATATATATATATATATATATCAATCAGTCTATCCATCGATTCATCTAACTATCTATCACTTGTTTGTTCTATCCATCATTCTATTTTCTATCTATCCATCCATCTGTCTATTTATCGGTCGTTCTATATTTCCTTCCATCTATCCATCCATCTATCTATCCATCCATCCATCCATCCATCCATCCATCCATCCATCCATCCATCCATCCATCTATCTATCTATCTATCATTTATTTGTTCTATCCATCCATCATTCTATCTTTCCATTTATCGATTGTTCTATATTTCTAGCATCCATCCATGCTATCCATTAATGTTTTGTGCATTCTTTCTTTTTTCTATCTATCTGTCATTCTATCTATCTATTCATCCATCATTCTAATTATCTATTCATCTATCATTCTATCCATCCATCCATGACATTTTTTTTACTCAACACGGTTTATTCGAAATTAGTTATTAAAGGGGTGGTCCAGAGTGTATTTTTAAGGCTTGGTTGTGTTTACAGATACTAATCAATGTGTGCTCGTGCTTCATTTGTAGGAAATCATGTTATTTTTTTATATACAGCTACTCAGCTAACATGAAAACGACTGTCATATTTCCTAGTTCCTCTGAAAGGCCCGCCTTCAAGAGGCTCTGATTGGTCAAATAACATAATATGCTGTGATTCACGGATTGGCTCCACCTCACCAGATCACGCCCCTACAAGCACGTGCTTTTGCGCTGTGTAAACAGTCCAGTCAGAGCAGCTGTTAGCACCATTAGCTGCCTGAATCAAACAGAAAAAAGGACACAGCTGAACCTCATGCCTGCTCTCTAAAATAAAATCTGACAAGTGTCTTTCACATATATTCGGAAAAAAGCATGTGTAAGTAATATGAAATGTTCTCATATCTTTTGTTAGTTTGTGATTTGAGATGTAGAACACAAGGAAAGCGGCTGCATAGAGAGACACTGAAAAAGCTCTTTGTGTAATGCTAGAGCTATATCTTTAATTCTCTGGAACATAATTCTAATTAAACTGTAAGCGCTTCTCTCTTTGTGTCGTGTCCTTTGGAAGCCCAAATACAGAAACAGAAGAAGCTCTGAGAAAATAGCAGTGTTTGGACGCCATTTTAGCTTTCTCTGCTATAACATTACAGCCCATCTGGCCACGCCCCTTTGCTGTGCAGGGTGTGCGCACGTGCTGAATACACGTAACCTGAAGCCCTTGTGATCTCATTAACCCGGATGTATTTTTTGTAGCCCCCAAACTTTGTTCACTGTAAACTTTGCTAAGCTAACTCTGTAAAAGCCAATGTCTCTCTTTGCATTGAACTTTGAGCGTATTACATTCAGAGATGTTGGTTATGTTCACACAGCTACATTACATATCAACTAAAGTTTCAAATATGATATCGTAGTGGACCACCCCTTTAAAACTATTATGTATAATAAAAAATGTATTGAAAAAAATCTCTTCATTAAACAGCACTTGGGAAATATTTGAAGAATATAAATAAACAGCATATTTCATTTTTCCAACTGTTTGTTTGGACAGAGCAGTAAAAAGCAGAGTGTGTGTTTGTGTACTTGTTTTTATATCCCAGTTGGGACTCAAACCAGAACGCACACAGACTCATGGGGACCAAAATTGAGGTCCTAATGGGTAATGAGAAAAATGAGTAAACATGTTTATAAATCACACAAAATTATGTATTATGAAAACGTGAAAGTGTTGCCTGGTCTGAGGAGTCTCCATTTCTGCTGCCACATTCGGATGGTCGGGTCAGAATTTGGCATCAACAACATGAAAGTATGGATCCATCCTGCCTTGTATCAACAGTTCAGGCTGGTGGTGGTGGTGTAATGGTGTGGGGGATATTTTCTTAGCACACTTTGGGTCCAATAGTACCAATTGAGCATGGTGTCAATGCCACAGCCTACCTGAGTATTGTTGTTGACCATGTCCATCCCTTTATGACCACAGTGTACCCATCTTCTGATGGCTACTTCCAGCAGGATAACACACCATGTCATAAAGCGTGAATCATCTCAGACTGGTTTCTTGAACATGACAATGAGTTCACTATACTCAAATGGCCTCCACAGTCACCAGACCTCAATCCAATAGTGTGGTGGCACAGGAGATTGGCATCATGGATGTGCAGCCTACAAATCTGCAGCAACTGCATGATGCTATCATGTCAATTTGGAGTAAAATCTCTGAGGAATATTTCCAGTACCTTGTTGAATCTGTGCCACAAAGGATTAAAGGCAGTTCTGAAGGCATAAGGGGGTCCAACCTGGTTCTAGTAAGGTGTACCTAATAAAGTGACCGGTGAGTGTGTGTGTGAGTGAGTGAGTGAGATTGTAAATCTGTGTGTGTGTGTGTGTGTTTGTGTGTGTGTGTGTGTGAGATAGTGTGAATGTGTGCGTGTATGAGACGACACCTGCGGCTCTCCAAAGTAGATCTGCATGATGAGGGCCACAGTGACGCCGGTGGCAAAGGTCAGGCAGGCAGTGATGATGACTGTGAGGCCGTCGCGGGTGCAGGCGCACTCCTGAGCCAGCGGGTCTCTGCTGGTCTCCCGCAGAGGAGACACGTCATGACTGGCCAAATCAGAGGCGGAGGATGGCAGACGCTGCAGACGGGCTGACTTCAGGAACAGATCTGGGTCTGCTGGGGAAGACAAGACAGCACTTTAACACCTTAATGGTCAACCTCCGCCACCGGGACACTACAGTTTACAACACTTATTTGCAATTAAATTCTTATTAATCATTACAAACTTTATATAATTTAAATACTGAAAGCTCATTTTTTGATTAGATTAGATTCAATTTATTGTCATCACACATGTACAAGTACAAGGCAACGAAATGGAGGTAAATGGAACCCCCCGACCGTGCACAGACATCACAACTCCAGGGAAGACAGGTCACAGGAGGTGGAACAGGAATAGATACATTCAGGAGAGAGAGGCAAAAAAAAAGTCCCTCTCACCTTGCTCTTAAGTTAGAGCAATGTGAGATCAGGGAGAAAGAAAAAGCCCCAGCAATCTAGCACAAAAACACACCGACAAGACATAACATTAGCCGCGTTTCCACTATCGCGCCTAAAGCGAGCGAGCCAGGGCGAGCCAAGGCCAGTCGCGTTTCCACCATCACTTCCGGGGCGTAATTGGGCCAAAGCGGGGCTTCCTTGGGGCCAGCGTCCAGCCTTTTTCGGCCCGCCGAATACCTTGGGCCAAGGAGGGCCAACTGGGGCTTCGGGGCGGGGTTACGTACAAAGGCGGAGTTTTCCTGTCAGGTAAGGAGGAGACAAGATGCTTTCTTCCCTTACATTTGTTTTGCTATCGCGCTTGATCAACTCACTAAGAAAAATCTGTGTTCGAAGTAAATGCCGCCGAACTCGAATGTCCTTATCCAGGGATCGCTGTCTGGCCTTACACCAACAGACCACAAACAGTAAAAAAGCAATCGCTTCGGTGTTCTCCATCTTCCAGCTCTCGTAGTGATGCCAGGTTGTGTTTGTGGTTATAATTTGAGTTTTTTTATTCCCGCTGAAGTGGGCGGGTTGTGTGACGGGTTGTGTGACGTTTGATTCGGGGGACGTTCTGGGGGCGGTGTTTGCGTGACGCGCTGCGAGCAACTAGCCCGACAGTGGAAACGCGACATGATTTGGCCTCATTTCTCAACCTGCCGGGCTATTGGCCCGGCCTGGCCCGATTAAAGCCCTGGCTCGCACTGGCCTGATAGTGGAAATGCGGCTATTGCCACAGGGGATGGGAACATGGGGTGTGGATATAGTCCGGTAAGGGCGGGCAGCCATCAGGTCCTGCAGCCATGGAGGCGCTGGTCACAGACCCGCCTACCACCTCCAGTGGGTGAAAGCATACGAAGGCGTTGGATTGGTTTTGAGATCTCAACTTTAAATTTGGGATACAATTTCTTTTCAGATATTGAGGTTTGATTGTGTGTGGCTAAAGAGGTTTTATGTGATAAGTTAAAATATAAATTAATTGTTTTATTAATTTCATAAAGGCACAATACTTTTGTTTTATTTCACTTTTTCACTTCAGCTACAATCTGTTTTATTTACAATAAGACCAGGCTTAAAATCCAAGACCACAACTAAGAGATTAAGAGATTAAACTGGACAAACATCAATTCAGTAATTACAGGTACTGTCGTTTTTTGTTTTTTATTATTTAAGGTAAAGTATTTCCTGTCTTTTAACAGCTTCGAAAGTGGCATAATAAAACTGCTTTCATGCTGCCTTGCATTTGCTGATGAGAGGCGAGAGCTTGTGCTTCACTCTTTCTCTGTCATGGCTTTTAGCCTCACTATGAAAATAAGTGTTGAAGACTTTAATCATCCATCAACATGATTTCTGCAGGAGACTTGTAGGATGGAACGAAGACCCCTACTCCCATGATTCCACACTCAGTCATCAACATGCGCCTTTGTTTATTGTGAATACACGCCCTCTAGTGGTGAAAATTACGCACTGTGCCTTTAAGTGAAACTGCATTTCTTATAAAGTGTTAAATGGAGCTTTACTTTCTTTAGGCAGCTCCAGGAACAATACGGTTTGCATAAAAATAACTTTTATAAATTTTATTTAGTTGTTTTTTTTTTATTTGCAGATTAGGTTTTTCATAAAAAATGTAAATTCTGTCATATTTTCCTCATCCTCCTCTTGCTCCAAACCGGTTTGTGCTTCTTTTTTCAGTTGAACACAAAAGATAGACTGAAGAAAGCTGGAAACCTGTAATCATTGACTTCCAACTTGTTTTTTTTTTTGGATGATCTCCTGGGGCTCGTAGGTGAGGTCGGTCATCTGATATCTTTACTGCAAAACTCATTGTTTTCAAAGAATTTATCTTCTACAGAGAGTGTAAAATTGCAGTGGGAGCAAGAGTTGGGGGAGGAATGTGAGGTCGATCCTAGAATTGCAGAATCTCTAAGTTGAGATCTCTAAGTATCTTAGAAATCTAAATCTTTAAGAATTGAATATCTAAGTTTAACCTTCGAATATTACCAAAAACAAAAGCTTTTAAAGTTGTCTTTAAAAATAATGTTGCACGTGTATTTAGGGGCATATTGACTTGAAAATATTAACCTGAAGACTCCCACTCCTCTTATTTTTGACAGTCTCCACCTCCTGAATCACATTCAGATTTAATCATCACAAAATATTGACGTCTAATTTTTATATTTTTGTGTTACATTTGCATTAAACATCTATTTTTTTTTATATTTTGTTTATTTGTAATATCAGTAATATGTTTTTTGTCTGTCCCTTTACAATTAAGGCATACACAATATGTAAAGCACTGATAGAAAAAGTGATCTCTAAGTGCTTAAGATCTAAGTGATGTCACTTCCTGTGGCGGGCAGTCACGTTATTGTTCTTCTCATTTATTTGAACCATATGTTTAGGATGCACCAATAGTAGATTAATTTAAATGCCAACTCTGTCACGGTGATACCTCAGTGAACGTCACATTCGCCTTTTAAAAACAATAATAGGACATTTAGTAGTGTATATATTATAGGACATTTACCTTTTTAACATCAAATTATAGAATGTAAATAATGTTAAGAATGATAACTCTTAACGTGTTTAAGGCTGTTAGCATCATTATGCTGTTATATAATCAGTGGCATAGAATGATCTCAAAATTTCAATAATATTGCTTATCGCAACAATTACTGTGACAATATAATCGCACAACAGCGATTCCTTATCGCGACAGGCCTATCCGTATAGCGATGAAAGCTTCAGCAATTAATCGCAACAAGAAAACCTGACACCATCAGAGGCCTAATTTGCATATTCACCTGATGGTGGGTGGAGTCAGGATACTGACACACAGGCTGCGTTCCAGTCCACACTCGCAAACTTCCCTTTTCTTGTTCCCTCAGGGGAATCCCTGCCATTTTGAAGTGTGTTCCACTTCATCAAGTGAATGAGGGAAGTTTACATTGACATACGCTCGATCCCTTGGTTTTGACAGAGGGAGTGAGTCTACTTCATATGTCCACTCCAGCACATACATATGTGATTTTGATGTCACAACAGTGTAGTCTCCAAGTGCTCAGGGGTTTAGGGCACTCCATTTAAACCCATTCAGAAGCACATCAAGTAGTGGACACTTGCGAAACACAATCATACATCCGAGTGAACGAGATGGAGGGAAGTTAGCGAGTAAAGGAAATTAAAAAAAAAATGGACTGGAAGGCAGCCATAGTGTCCCACTACTCAAGAGCAGGTAATCAGGGCTTTTATCATTAATGAAGTATATTTACCTGCTTCCTGCTCACTGAGGAAGTTGTCGTCATCTTTGCGTGGTTTGACCGTGTTGTCAGCTGAAACCTCATCTTCTGGCAGTCGAGGGAAGCTGGTGATGCTCATGTAGTCGACGGGAGAGTAGGCATTGCTCAGAGTGGCGTCTTCCTCCACCACCGTCACTCCCGTATCAGCTGCCGGAGTGTACATCCTCTACCTGAAATCAGCAACACACACTTCTGCGTTCACTACTCCAGGAAATAGATCGGCTATTCCGGCTACGTCTACACTAAGTGAAGTTTATTTATAAACTAATTTCAAGAGGATCACGTGCTTATGATTGCTAACAGCTGGATCCGCATTATCCAATTCTCAATGCACCAATCAGACGACTCCTAAGCCACAACAAATACCCTGGGTTACATACCACCGCTATCTTCGTTTTGAAGAATCCACCCTTCCACCCCTACACCTCCTTCTTCCTAGATGGGTGACACGGTGGCCCAGTGCTTAGCACTGTTGCCTCACAGCAAGAACGTCTCTGGTTCCAGGCTTTAGCAGGCGTTTCTGTACGGAGTTTACACGTTCTTCCCATGCTCACGTGAGTTTCCCCCGGGTTCCCCGGTTTCCTCCCACCGTCCAAAAACGCGCAACTTAAGTTAACTGACTAATCCAAATTGGCACCATTGACATGCTCCTAGTAAGTAGTTATCTCTTAAGAGCAATTACTATCTGTTCATTAGCTACTACAGCAGGGGAGTCTCGAGATCTACCTGAGCTCAAACTCCCCTCTCACCTTGCAACGGGAGGGATCCCCGGGCTCGAGGATCTTATGAGCTCAGGGCTCTCTCCCGGGACAGCATGCCAAACAAGCTTATAGCTAAGTGTGAACTCTTGAATGCAGATAAAATTGAAAAGGATGTATTCGTCTAAAAGCGCTCCATCCGCACTAAAGCGCTTTTGTTCATGTACTGGCAATGAGCAACAAGATGCTTTAATTTTGAATGGTGACACCCACAGACATTATCACCAAGTATAAATCAGAGGTAAGACTTTCTCATACATAGCCGCTGGCTAGATTTATGCATTATAGGCTTTACATTATAGAGAGAAATAACAGGTAAACCAAGACTGCAGTACGGTCAGTTTTCCTAATTTATAAACAGCTCTGTTTAATATTTCAGCATGCTTTCACTTTCGTATTTGACATGAAACGCACATTTACCGGTAGGAATGACATCCCACCCTACTTATTCTCTCTTCAGATAGCCGTATATGACTATTACATATCCATAATACACTGGGATATAGCCGGGCTTGGATCGTCTTGCTTTCTCACTACAATCGATCCGTTCCAGAGTTTGTTTCAATCGAGCCGAGACCACCTCATTCAGGCGATCTTGGACCGATTGATTTGCCGTGGATTCGAGGATTCTAACTGGGGAAACGCGCCAGGTTCCTGAACAAAAGTCTAGGTGTGAAAGCACCCTTATTTTATTGGTGACTCCAAATATGTAATATAATCGTAAGCTTGGAAAATAGTTTTGGAAAATTTGATGTTTCCCCTATTAGACGGAATGCCTGAGCATACTGATGAGAGGGGTTTCAAAGATGGCCGCTGAGTGAAATGACTTGCCTTAAAAGGACTTTGGTTACACCCACCAATCATCCTTCTCCATTATGCTTGCCGAGGTTACTGTTGGTTGCTAAGTTACCAATACTACAGTCTGCCACTCAAACAGCATGATGGAAATGCAGCTAATTCACATTCAGGATTTTTTTAAGGAAACTTTGAAAAGATTCGCTTCACGTTAGGATGGAAACTCGGCTCACAGCACATCTCTGTAGAGCAGGAGTGTCCACTTCAGTGTCCTGCAGAGATAAAACTCCAGCCTGACCTAACAAACCTGCCTGGAGGTTTCCAGTGATCCTGAAGGACTTGATCAACTGGTTCAGGAGTGTTAAACTGGACCAGAGCTTGAGCTGAATCAACACTGAACTGAACATAGTAACAACACCACTGTCTTCTCTAGAGTGTGTACAAGGGTTACAGATTACACTGCTTCATAATTGATTAATTCTGTAACTATTACACTTCTGAAGATGTCCAGCTTCTCCAGCTTCCGGCGCCTAGACTGCAGCTCTGCACAAGACGTTTGGCCATAGGAGAAATGGTCGTGCCCAACTGAGTCTGGTTTCTCTCAAGGTTTTTTAATTCTTCACTTTCGCCAATTGGTGAAGTTTTTTCCTCGCCACTGTCGCCGCTGGCTTGCATGGTTCGGGATCTGTAGAGCTGCGCATCGATGGATGACCCTTCAGTGTTTGGACTCTCAGCTTGGACTGACACTGTTTCAATTTGCTATAATCTTGTATGTGAAGCTGCTTTGACACAATCTACATTGTAAAAGCGCAATACAAATAAAGGTGAATTGAATTGATTTGAATTACAGAAGTGGTCAAAAGCTTCTGTTTACACTGAGCATCAGAATAAAGAAGAAAGGAGATTTGTGTTTGTTTACTTACTGCTACATTAGCAGGAAAGGAGATTTAAGTGACTTAAAAGAGATCACCCACAAATGGAAATTAACTCACTATTTACTCACTCTCAAGTGTTCCCAAACCTTTATGAGTTTCTTTATTCTGTTGAACACTAAAAAAGATATTCTGAACCGTCGACTTCCATTCGTAGGAAAAACCAATGCTGATCAGGTCCATCTTTTGTGGACCACAGTGAATTTATCTCTTCATACTTCCGGCACGATTACACACCAAAGCTCAAATCATCTGAAACTGGTTTGTTGACCATGATAGTGAGCTCACCAAACTCAGATGTCCTGCACAGTCATCAGATCTCCATCCAGTAGAGCAGCTTTAGGATCTGCTGAACCGGAGATTCACATCACGCATCTACAGACAACAAATCTGCAGAGACCAGAAAAGTATAGACCAGAATCACTGAGCAATGTTTTAGGGCGCACTCACACTATGCTATCCGAACCGTGCCCAGGCGTGTTTCTCGGGTCCTTTGAGAAGTGTGAGTGCTCTGTATCGGGCTCAGGCGCGGTTCATTTGGCTGGCCCTGGCCTGTTTGGAAGAAGTGTGCCAGAGCGTGGTTCACTTGGGCTTTGGCGAGATGCACTTGTAGTGTGAGTGCAAAGCGCGCCTGAGCCTGAAACTAAAGACGAGACGTGACTTTTAAGGGACTGTTTCATATGAATTTACTAATCATTCTTACTGTTCAATAAATGCAAACTGTCGTAGTTTATTAAAGACGCAAACCCCTCGCTGTACATCAGCCGCACCTTCAGCAAACCTCCTAATACCTGCAGCACGAGGACTTTTGTGACTATTTATGAACGTCAAAAGTGGCTGATCCAGCCTGATCTCACGAGAAAACAAAAGTATTTTACGTTTTGTCAGTTTAGTGGCTAATTCGTACGAGTTCAGTCGTACGAAATTGTATGATTTTAAAAAGGAGGCGTGGCACCTAACCCCACCCCTAAACCCAACCGTCATTGGGGGATGAGCAAATCGTACTAAATCGTACGAATTAGATCGTACGAATTCATACGACTTAGCCACTAAATCAAAAAGTTACGAATTGCCGTGAGATTGTTTTGGCTGATCTGTTCGGCGAAATATTTGACAATAATTGCGTCACTGCATATCAATCGACCAAAATGATATAACTAAAGAAATCTCCACTGTGATTTCCATCTTAAGGCACCTGTGAAGGCAAATATGATGCATTTTCCTGTTTCATACTGTCCCCCAGCTTTGAGCTCCATGATCGGGGTTTTATAGAGGTTCATCTGCAATATACTGAATTTTCCCTGCTTTCTGTCTGTTTATCTTTAGTCTAATAACTAGCTTTTGTCTGACTGCTTGTTAATATGTATAGCATGGGTAGCTGACATATAAATCTTCAATTTTACACATTTTTTCTTTAAGTTTTGCTGTTTTCTGTCTACATTCACCAATATGAAGGAATAATTCACCCAAAACTGCATTGAAGGTGGTTCCAAACCTTTATGAGAGTCTTCCTTCTGTAGAAAACAAAGCCCTGCTGATATTTTGAAGAATGTTGGAAACCTGTAGTATAGATAATAAAACAAATACTATGGAGATAAATGGCTACTGGTTCACAACATTCTTCAAAATATCTTTGTTTGTGTTCAACAGAATTAACTCAGACAGGTTTACATTACTGCATTTACAAATATAGCCTATGAATAGCCTAATAATAAACTATGCTTGATAGGAAATTATTAAAAAACTGCTTATTTTTACATTTTTAACTCCCAAAACACCTTTAATTCATTTATATGAATGCATTAATGAAAAATCTTAAACATTATCTGATTATTTAACTGCATTTTGCAACTCAAAGAGGGTATTTTCAGCTGTAGGGAGCACAATAAACCAAGAAAGATCCAAGAGACAAACATGTTGATTTTTCTCCTAATCTTGAGGTAATTTTGCTTCAAACCATAATCCATTCTTTTTCTGGAAAATTTTATTTCATCATTACAATAATTGTTTTTTTAATGTATATTAATACATAATAATAAAATAAAGTGTTGTTAATTCTGTTCAATTTTTTTTGTATAAAAAAACAGTACAAAAAGTACCAATAAGAGACGAGTTAAAGTACCAAAACGATAAGTGGTTTCGATAAAAGTAGTAATACCATTAAAACCTTAACGATACCCATTCCTACTTTTAAATGAGCTAAATTTAATAAAACTTAAAATATATCAACTTACAGACCCAAAACATACATTTTAGCTTAAATTTATTCTAAACTCCTTGTCAAAATAACAATAGGAACTAATTTTAATGCATTTTAAACACAAACAGTTTTACTGTGGCTTTAACGTCCAACATGAAATAACACATCAGTATTTTACAATAAATACTATTGTGTTTTTGAATACTATGGTAAAGTACTTGAATTAATCTGCTGTATTATTTCTATATTTGCTATGGTAGCACAGCAACTAAAAAAATTCACCGATACCATAGTTTTTAACAACTATAGGGTATATCACACTAAAATAATGTCCTACAGTATTTATTATTATTTTATCAGTTCACTTTAGCTACTTCAACAATATGCAGCAGCATCAATTAACAAACTGTTGTAAATACTATAATATATATTACACATTACTATAGTGTGCTCAACTTCAAAAAACTTTATAGCATTCACTATCAGGGGCGTAGCAACCCTGGGTGGGGGGCTTGGGGAGGATATGTCCCCCTCACTTTTAAAGACAGAAGATTTAGGAACATCTGATTAATAATTATATGAACAAACTTTTGAATCTCATACAGTTTCCCCCCACTTTTAAAATGTCCACTACACCCCTGTTTACTATAAATTACTATAGTATTTTTTTCAAGAGGGATTGCACTCAACTGTGAATTCACAGTTCAACAAACCTTAAATTGGCTAATGCTAAAATATTGAGGTACGGTTGGTTTTGTATTCGCACATTCAAACTTTGGCATTCAATAAAATAGTAACGCAGAATTTTAAAAAGCTAATACAGGTTAATAATAATGGCATACTGCTGTGAGCAGAACTTGTGACGCTACTTTAAGTCTGAAACAATGTAAGAATGACTTCAAAACGACATTAGCACTAGGGCTGGGCGATAATTCGATAATGATAATCATCACGATATATAATAAGGATAATGACAGTTCAATAAGTGTTTCATAATGTTTATACATGCGTTTATACATTTTGCAGCCTGCACTGCTGTATGCCGCACGTAGTACAAGTTTACAACCATACAGTGTTCGATACACTTGGAGTAAGAAAAAAATTGGGTAAAAAAATAAGGTCAGAGTCATTGTTGACAAGAAACGTCACTAAACTTCAGTAGTCTGGACCTACATTGTTTTTTGCAATCCGACACAAAACAGAGCAACATGACAGAGCAAAGTGTGCAGACGACTCGTGCCATCACAGACAGGCAACACCACAAACCTGTTTCATCATTTAAAACAACGCCACCCTTATGAAGATGCTAGTGTCGGTAGAAACTATGCTAGAAACAAGTGTTGGCGCAACTACCCAGCAGTCTCATGTCGTCATTTTCGAAAGCCGTGCCATACACGAAAAAACCAAAAAGACAATATATATAACACACCACACAATCTCAATAAACACTTGATGAGACTGTTAAGACACTTATTTTTTGTTGGTCAGTCATCTACAACATAAACAAAAAGAATGAATAACATCTGAGGTGAAGCGCTTCAAAACAAGTCCGCTATGAATGCTTTAGCACCAAAACAATCCATTAAACTGTTTTCACGGTTTCAGTTTAATTCACTTAATCAAGCGGCTTGAATGAGCCAGGACAGTCTTTACAAACTGTTCGCAGCACTGAGAGTATTCTTAGATGACCTCAGAAGAACGAACTCGGTCTGAAGGATGAGAGAACTCAGAAACTCATTGTGTGAATAGAGATGCTCCCCGCATGTCTCGCCGTGATGCACGATTTTTTAAAGGAGAGTCTGCATAGGTCTCTTCATGCCAGTCTGTTAGATAAAATTGAATTAAACACGCGCGGAAATAACCGAGATCTGTGCATAACAGGGTTTTATGCATCCTGCAATATGTCAAGAGGGTGACTCCATAAGGTAAACTGCACACTCTTGATTATGTAATGCGTGGACGCATCTCACAGCGCAAAGCATAACTTAACCTTTAAATGTCCGTGCTTTATCAGTCATCGATAATGTCTATCGATTAAAGGTTTATAGACAATCTGTAGAACATCAAGTAATCGTTAGCATCCCTAAATAAAATATATTAAAGGATATTTCACCCTAAATTCACCATACTCACTATTAAAAGGAGAGTTCATCCAAAACTGAAAATTCTGTCACCATTAACTCACCTTTTACTTGTTCCAAACTGGTTTTATATTTGTTCTGATGTTGAACAATAATATACAATAACTTGTAGTTTAATGTCTTTAATTATTGAAAAGTTAAACAGTAAATGCTGACAAATGATTACGATTGTTCTTTTGTTAATTATTTTTTATTTATATTGTCAGACAGCGAAAACATTTCACAAAATGTGTTAAATCAGCTGCATAGCATGCTAAAAATCCTTTAAAATTGATCGATATAAAAATTGATCGATTATTTTTAGGAGTTTTCACTCTAATTGTTATAGGACAGACAGGAAAGCATTGAGAGCAGAGAGAGGGGAATGATCGGCATAGGACCTCGAGACGGGAAACGAACTCGGGTCGCCGTGAGTACCTTGGTGCTATATATCGGCGCACTTAACCGCTAGGCTATTGTCGCTGATAAAGATTCGACATTTATCATGATAATAATCGATATCTAATGATATGAGAAAGAATTATCATGATATTTTTTTTGCCATATAGCTCAGCCCTAATTAGCACTGTTTAATTGACTGTCAACACGAACTCGGGTCACCGTGAGTAACTTGGTGCTATATATCGGCGCACTTAACCGCTAGGCTATTGTCGCCGATAAAGAATCGACATTTATCATGATAATTATCGATATCAACTGATATGAAAAAGAATTATCATGATAGTTTTTTGCCATATCGCCCAGCCCTAATTAGCACTGTTTAATTGACTGTCAACAATGTTTGATACTCATTGGCTACTAACATGATTTGCCCATTTAGAATTGGCAAAGAATATATTTTTCTGAAATTATATTATTAAGAAGCCTAAAAAGAATGTGGGAATAAAACGCCAACTTTACGCCACTGAAAACCCTTACATGTAACATAAACCAGGCTTCCACATCCCTTTTTCACCAACAACAACAATGAAGGCCAGCTGGATGTTTGTTTATAGACAATATCGACAGAATCTCTGATGTGGTGGACAATATTAACTGACGCAAAACTGTTGATTTAATAAAAACCCATCATCTTCATCATCACTATATATATAAGGTAGGATGAAGAGCACACACTTCCTGTATGAAACCGTTCAACAATATCCCTGTAGAGTTAAAGATAACCTCCGAAAAGACCAAAACAATCAGAGTGACTGAAAAAAAAATGATGATTTATTCATACACGCGGTTATGTGTCAAACTCAACATCAAAATAAACAATCAACAGGACGCAGAGGATCGCCAGTGTCGCGTCGTGTTGTTTAATCTCCATCTATCTGAATTATTATTATTTTACATCCGTGACTGTGATATCAGAGGCTGTAAACATCTGATTTACACAATGACTGTTTAACACGGAGCAGAAAAACTAGCATCACTTGACATTGAAGCGCAGGTGCGCGGGCGTCCACACACAACGCGGTTTTACGCCTAAAATAGTCAAATGTAACAGAAACAACCGATTAAAACCAAACTCGAGGCTCCTGAGATGTTTATAAAGATGGTGTGTTTTAGCTTGCATGACGCGACACAACAACACGGCCATAAACGCAAGTCTTATTATGCGTACACGAAATATTTAACAACATTTGTGACGTTTGTAATGCAGTGTTTCCATCATACTTACAGGTGAAATGTGCGCTTCTGCTCCTTTGTCACATATTAGTAGCGCAGGTGGATCCCTGCAGTCATTTGTGGGAGCGAGTCGCACACTGCGCATGCGCCGCCGCCGAAGAAGCAGGATCCTGCTGAGCAGGTTTATCTGGAGGAGCTGTTTGCGAGTGATGGTCAAACACGCATTAGTTTCTTGGAAATATAGGAGAATTATTGGGAATTTATTGAGTTTACAGTGCTGCAAACTCTTATTGTTAAAGGAGCAGCCTAAATAAAACCATCCCAGGCGAAAGTTAATCACGGTTTCGCTGTTTACTGAATTAGCCATGTTGTTTTTTTGTAGCAAAGCCATAGTAACTACAAAATTAACAATTGTTTTTTTTTTTAACAGATTTATCTGTTTAGTAAAACCTTATCATGGTTTTACAGCATTTGTTTCATTAGCTGTGCTGTAAAATAGCACATACTAACTATAACCACCGTTTAATTCAGTTTGTTTGTAGCCTAGTAAACAAAAATAAACACTTACTGTGGTTTAACCATATCAATCAATCAAACTTTATTTATCAAGCACTTTAAAGACACCCAAAGTGCTGAACAGAAGATTAAAACTCAACAGGACATGAAATACAATAAAAAAAATTACAATATACTGTACGTTACTATATTTAGTACATTATTATTAAATTCAATTCACCTTTATTTGTATAGCGCTTTTACAATGTAGATTGTTTCAAAGCAGCTTAACATAGAAGATCATAGTAGATTGAAACAGTGTAGTTCAGTTTATTATAAGTAGGGATAAATAAGTAAAGCATTTAGTCTACAAAATTCAAATCCAGGCCCATAGCCAGGTCCAGAATTTGTCCCAGAGCTCCTTTTTTTGACTGCTATGCCATAATAAATTGTGAAAATAACTCTTTAAGGCTTTAAGATAAGGCTTTTAGACATAGGCCTCAAACTCCTGGAGGGCCGCAGCTCTGCATAGTAGTCTTGAACACATTGATTAGTGGCATCAGGTGTGTTTGATTAGGGTTGGAACAAAACTGTGCAGAGCTGCGGCCCTCCAGGAATTGAGTTTGAGACCTGTGCTTTAAGACCAAGCGGATTCCTGAGTTGGCTGTCGCTTCAGCGTGACTGAGGAAAGGTGAATTTGCTGGCCAGTTTGTTATTTAAATTAATGATATTTAATTGTCAATAGGCTAGTTTTTACTTTAAAACTGTATTTATTTTACTTTAAAAATGTATTTAATAAGTACAGATATATGTATTTAATAAGTATAGATATATGTGTTTAATAAGTACACAGATATATGTGTTTAATTAGTACGCCATTTCATGTTTTACCAATTATTTTTCCAAAAAGCTATTTTGCATAAGACACTTTACTTGAATTTAAAATAATTCTAGAACATTTTATGTAATGCAGACACCAAAACATCTTGTATTATCAAGAAGAATTTCTAACTAGAGACACAAGCACCGGGGTAAAGAATGAGTCCAGATTGCGGTTGCATCCTGAGTGTTTATTGTTGTTGTCTGGAACCTGCATTTCTGTATGGATGCTGGAAACCCATCATGGTATTTTGCATAGGTCTCTGATGCCCATGTCATACGGATGAAACAGTCGGCACATCATGAAAACCATGCAGAATAGTGAAAGGCACAATCACCATAGATATCATATACACCACTCATTGTTTTTTAAATAATAATACTCTATTTGTACTTCGTTACTAAGGTGAACATCTCTTCTAATAACAATATGAGGAAAAAATACAAGTATATTTGTTTTTGTTATTTTCTTTTTACCCATTTCATGTTTTCACTCAACTCTCCCTCAAATCACAAGCCTCCAATGAGGCCTAACGGACATCATTCTAGTCCCACGCGTTAAATTAATCATATTGAACACACACACACACACACACACACACAGAAATAACAGAGTAGTATACGGTGGCCAGCTGTGACGGTGTACAGCGGTGGATCAGAGATCACTGATTTTATGCTCATTACTTGATATTGCCTCGTCCACTTCATCCAACATGTAGAAACATTTCACACAGAAGACAAACTTCAAGTGGACGATGTTAAAGGGATGTTCACCCAAAAATGATAATTCTGTCATCACTTACTCGTCTTCAAGTTGTTCGAGTTTCTTTCGTCTGTTGAACACAAAGGAAGATATACTGAAGAATGCTGGAAAAAACAGTCAATGACTTCTATCGTGTATATACAGTACAGTCAGAATTATTAGCCCCCCTGAATTATTACCCCGTTTATTTTTTCCCCAATTTCTGTTTAACGGAGAGAAGATTTTTCAACACATTTCTAAACACAATAGTTTTAATAACTCATTTCTAATAACTAATTTATTTTATCTTTGCCATGATGACTAAATAATATTAGACTAGATATTTTTCAAGACACTTCTATACAGCTTAAAGTGACATTTAAAGGCTTAACCAGGTTAATTAGGTTAACTAGGCAGGTTAGGGTAATTAGGCAAGTTATTGTATAAAGATGGTTTGTTCTGTAGACAGTCGGAAAAAATATATAGCTTAAAGGGGCTAATAATATTGACCTTAAAATGGTTCATAAAAAATTAAAAACTGCTTTTATTCTAGCCGAAATAAAACAAAAAAGACTTTCTCCAGAAGAAAAAATATTATCAGACATACTGTAAAAATTTCCTGAATCTGTTCAACATCATTTGGGAAATATTTAAAAATAAAGAAAAAATTCAAAGGGGGGCTAATAATTCTGACTTCAAATGTGTGTGTGTGTGTATATATATATATATATATAGGTCCACAAGCCGGGACTCGAACTCAGGACGCCCTGTTGCGATATATGTTGCTGCACTAACCCTTGTGCTATCAGTGCCAACGTCCATAGTATTTTTGTTCCTACAATGGCTGTCAATGGCTTGTATTTCCCAACATTCTTCAGAATATCTTGTTTTGTGTTCAGCAGAAGAAAGAAACTCATAAACGTTTAGGAGCACTGTGAGTAAACGATGAGGAAAGCTCATTTTTGGTTGTCCTGTCCCTTTAAGAACCCTTATAAGGCTACAGGGCATTAGATTTTCCTAAAAACGCCACTGACATTCATGCTGCACTCTCCGTAGAGTCAATATGATGCAGAAAACAGTCCGTTTCAGATTAAAACCAGAAAACAAAAGCATATTTAGACACACATCGTACTTACATTATTCTGTTGGCTTTAGATAGCCCACTACAATAATAGATTTTGGCAGGTGATGGGAAAGACTACAAGAAGAATGCTTAAAAATGACCAAACATCAAATGACAGGATGATAAATAAAAAGAAAGTTGCATAAAAAAAAAATCTAATCCTCTCAATGCAAGAACAGTGGTATTGACATCATGGCAAATGTTGGTTGGTATGGTAAAATACCATAGGGGTAAACGTTGGTTTTATATTCGCACATTCGGTCATTTACCTTCTCAATATAATTTCAGAAAAGTATTTCTTGCAAACTCCTACAAGGGAAATGATGTTAGCAGTCGATGACTATCAAAGATTCAATTCAATTCAATTCAATTCAATTCAATTCAATTCAATTCACCTTTATTTGTATAGCGCTTATTCAGTGTAGATTGTGTCAAAGCAGCTTCACATAAAAGGTCACAGTAAATAGTAAATAGGAACAGTGTAATTCAGTTTGTAGTATTTAAGT
This sequence comes from Danio aesculapii, assembly GCF_903798145.1. NCBI lineage: Eukaryota > Metazoa > Chordata > Actinopteri > Cypriniformes > Danionidae > Danio > Danio aesculapii. Next base: position 46,897,053 of record NC_079457.1, read on the forward strand.
TCAGTTCAGTTCAGTTTAGCTCAGTTCAGTGTGAACAGCATTGTTCACAATCAATTAAATAGTGCAAACCTAGATGGGATTTCAGACCAAATATTCAAAGTACGTTAAACAATAAAGTCTGATTGTGCGAATATAAAACCAGCTTCACCTCTATTAAAATACCCAGCAGAAATCAAGTAGATTTTGGAACAACACACGATGAAAACAATAAGGTGTGATTTCAAAATGAGAATAACGCAAACACTGAATTGTAAATAGTTTGCTATTATATACATTTGAATGCAACTATAATTGTATACATCTTCTTAAGGTACCCCCCCCCCCCCCCCAACTCATGCATGTTGGCATCTCATTCACCAATGCAAACGAAAACAGCATACTGCTAAATACCATGATTCTCCATAAAACGACAGTGCAAACTTCTCAAAATAAAAGTACAAACAGTCATAAACTTTTCAGCACCATTGTTAGTCTATTCATTACTGAATACACGTGTAAGATAGATCACGAAGTGGTGGACGCAATTCCTTTGAATGTGTATTTGCTGACTATCGAGGAAGAGCGCGTTTTTAGGAGTCGACGTACACTTTAGTTTTGAGTGCATGTGAGCTTGGTCTGTCCCAACAGGGACGTTGACCAAGCAGACTCTGACAGATCGACGTCCGAGTACAACAAATATGTAAATCACAATCATATGATCAATATGAGAGGCGTGGTGAAATGCAAATAAGGAACGGATGCTTTGAGAAATGGTGGTGGGGAAACATTGTCCGTCTTTGTCTCTGTGGTCACAGTGATTTCTCACATAAGTGCTGGATGGGGGACAGTTGAGCAGTTTTTTGCTACGCTGCCATCTATACATCAGTGGACAACCACATGAAGGACCTCACGAAACTATTTCAAGAGAACTGCAGCCCTAAAATCAATGTATTCTGCACATAAAGACAATGCAGTCATACCTGACATGTATTGAGGGCTTTTTATTGACTTCAGTTCGAGATGTTCTATGAGATTTCCACATCAATAATCCTCCATGAAGCAGAATAAAAGAGTCACAACTTTAACTATCCTGCACGTTCTGCATGCAATTCTATCTATAGCCTATGCCTACCACTCTTCGTTGATCATGTGACATGTAAAGTCATTGCACACTGCCCTGATGTACACCCATTATCTAGATCAGATGTTGACAGAGAGCTAAACTTTAGCTTCACGCCACCTTTAGTGATCTGTTGTTGGCGTAGTATCAGTACCATCCACGATGGACCTCAGTTTAACGCAAGGCTCTGTTTCAAATTCTAGTGAGCTAGATTACTGGGGAAGTTGCCTTGTGAGACTCAAAGTAAAATCCAATGGGGTGTGATGTTAGCAAGTTGCTAGGCTAATGAAGGGGAGCTTTCTAGTAGGCATGAATACATAGAGTATACTTAAATGTTGAGTGAAAACATTTATTTCATTAGAGCTGTCAGCTTTCTTTTGCGCATTTCAAAACCTTCGAGTAAACACGCGTATCTTTTTAAGAGATGTCAGCATCCACATGGAAACGAAAACTGAGATAATATGGTGTAACATGTATGCCAAGCCTATATGTGGTGCTGTAAACAAACATAGACAGATCCGCAGGATACACTACAATCACAAAAGAATGCAGCGAGCATGCGAACACAGCTCTGTTACAAACACAGTAGGGTTGGGTCGATAGACTATTCCGACACCATTATAACAACACGGATCACTCTGCCTATTCATGCCAGAGTCAAGTGATTGACAGGTGGTCATTTGTGTGTAACTTATCTTTATTTATGATTTGGTTATGGGTAAAACAAAGCCCATGAGGGTCAGGTAGATGAAACGGTAGGCTACAAATAATTAATTTGTTATGGATTAATTATTAATTCACCGCCGCCTATGATGACGATGCCATCGTCCATTGCGATGTTTATCATATGATGCCAAATTGGTCGACATCGCCCAACCCTAAAACACAGCTCTGTAATCCACCATTGCTGTTTTTACGGTTGTTACATCCGAGGATCTTCCTTCGTCACGTGGTACAATGATGTCATCATTTCCAAAATATGGATGACTACATGACTACGCAAGAGGTGGTGTTTTAAGACTTTTCCACTCTGTTATCTATTATATGACGTTTTTTTTCCCAGGGCATCGACAACGCTAATGTTGTGTGGATGAATGACTGAAACGATTTAGAAAAACTTGAACGAGGCTTAAGATACTGCCTTTCCCAGTCTAGCTCACTAGGTTTTGGAACAGATTACATTAAAAAGCAATTAAATGTCTGAACGACTTTTGAAAGTTAGCACCTTTATATTCAAAATCAGGCATCAGCGTCTACTCTGAAACGACTTCTTTACAAGTATATCCCTTCTAGATTCGTCTTCATCTGGAAACTCTCACTCTCACGAAGTTCTTGCTCCCACATTTATCCACATACTTTTCATTCTTGTTGTTTTCAAGTCACTTTCCATTTTACTAGCTACAAATATATAGTAATATTCCTATAAAGCGTTCAGTTACCGGCTCGTTCTTTTCGTAATTTGGTAAAAATGAACCTAATGGACATGTCATTGAACAGTGCCAATTCAAGTGTCGGACATTTAGAGAGACGTTGTTTGTAACAATGCAGAGTCTACATGTGTTCTTTTCAGCTATTTTCCCAGTCTGGGGAACTGAATTAGGTGTTACAAACACACACAGGAGGTACATGGGTATTTAGGTAATTATATGGATGATCTTCAACGGAGTAATTGTGCTTGGTGGTGAGCTGTTAGATATAATTGGAAAGAGGATAAAGATCAGCGGTACTCAATCCTGCATCTGGTGGGACAGTGTCCTGCATATTTGATCTCCAACCTACACACCATTGTCTAGAACACGCATGTGCAAACTCGATCCTCGAGGGCCGGTGTCCCTGCAGAGTTTTGCTCCAACACTAATCAAACACACCTGAACACCCTAATTAGTGTCTTCAAGATCACTAGAAAGCTACAAGCAGGTGTGTTTGATTAGGGTTGGTGCAAACTATGCAGGGACACCGGCCCTCGAGGATCGAGTTTGCCCATGCGTGGTCTAGAAGTTTGTGGTAAGTCCTAAGACCTTGATCAGCAGGTTCTGGTGTGTGAAATTAAGGCAGGAGCAAAGCTTTGCAGGACAGTGGCCCTTTATGAGCAGTTTTGGGCACCCCTAAAACAGATAAATTGGCTTGTGCTCAAGGACAAGCTTGATTAACAGGAAACTGAATAAGATAATTGACAGCAAACAAACGATAAATGCAAAAGGAGGACTTTAAAAGACGGCTGAGAAGGTAGGGGTTTCATTGGGAAATGTGTAATAATGCCCTCCATGTAAACTTTGATGCCTCAGTGGCAGATGTTGCGCTGGCACGGCTGGTGCAGGAAAGAGTTGCGGGTGTGGGTTGAGCGCCGCTGGACCTGCTCACGCACGCGGTTTTGGCGCTGCATGCGATTGCGTGCCAGATGGCGACGCTCAGTGCGGGCTTTGGCCCTCTGTACCCTGGAAACCTGGGTGACTTTAGCTAGAGCACCGGCTTGTGCGGCTGCTCCCCGGGTCACCCGTGTGGGTAAACTGCTCCTGGTCACAGCGGGCAATGCTGATTCAGACATCCTGCTGGAACAGAGCAGATAGGAGAAGGAAAGGGATACACATGAGTGAGAAACAAATGGAAAGAACGAGGTGAAAATGAAATGAGATAAAAAGGTTGGAAAACAAACGTAACACGCTGGACCTGATATAGCTTAATCAAGATTACATTTAGCATTTTGTCTATGACATAGGTTTCGAGTGCTGCTCCTGGAGGGCCAAAGAGTTTCATTTCAACACTCCTGAGGATCTCCTGAGGAGGTAAACCAGGGATGGGTGCTGGTACTGGAGGGCCAGTGTCCTGCAGAGTCTATCTCCAACCCTAATCAAATAAATCTACCTGTAGCTTTCTAGTGATCTTAAAGACACTGATTAGCTTGTTCAGGTGTGTTTGATTAGTGTTGGAGCAAAGCTCTGCAGGACACTGACCCTCCAGAACAGAGTTTGCCCAAACGCTGCAGGACAGCGGTTCTCCGGGAGCGAGAGCATTCCTCTAGTATAAAAGGTAAACTTTCAGATGATATTACACATCGACAGATTAACTGTATATACAGCCAATCAAATTTAATTTGTAGTATTTTAGTAAAAATGCCTGATCTCTGCGATATTTGAAATGTTGGTGTGGGGCATTCGTAGGGGTCAGTATATCAAAATTATTAAAAACCACTCACCAGGTGATTACATTATGCACATTTCTTATGAAATCTATTTACTAGCCCATGAACGGCCAAGTCTGGCCCTTTGAGATTCACTTTCCTGCTGAGTTTATCTTTAACCCTGTACCCTGCTGAAAAATCCAGCTTAAACCAGCTTAGGCTGGTTGGCTGGTCTTAGCTGGTTGACCAGCCTGGTTTTAGAGGGGTTTTGGCCATTTCCAGCCTGGTTTTACCTGGTCAGGCTGGAAAATGACCAGCTAAATCCAGCTAAAACCAGCCTGACCAGCCTGGTTTAAGCTGGACATAGCTGGTTTTAGCTGGGTTCCCAGCCTGTCTAGGCTGGTCAAGCTGGATTTAGCTGGTCATTTTCCAGCCTGACCAGCTAATACCAGGCTGGAAATGGCTGGAAACCAGCCTGGAAATGGCCAAAACCCCTCTAAAACCAGGCTGGTCAACCAGCTAAGACCAGCCAACCAGCCTAGGCTAGTATAAGCTGTTTTTTTCAGAAGTGATATCTGTAGCTTTTTATTATCGCTTCAGAATTTGGGTAGCTTCTTCAGAAGAGTTTGATTAGGCTGAAGCTAAACCCTGCAGGAAAGCAGACCTCAACTGCTGGAGTTGAAAAACAAACCAAAATCCAATGTTTAAACACAAAGGTTGCATCTTACTGCTACAAAATCTCAATCACATTATATATTCTGCTTTACGTTTTGCTGTTTCCACCTAGTATTACTTTGCATTTTGACTTTAGAATACATTTTAAAATTGTATAAATAATTTGAAAAACTCTCCACTGAAGCCTACGATCTTGTGACCAAAAGATCAGAAAAGATTGTGGCTGTTTTTTTTTTAATCTTGTGCTATATAAATAAAGTAAACTTGAAACTTGAACTTCCATTATCACAGATTCAGTCACAAGTTGTCATCTGAGACAATTTACCATGCTTTCAAATGTGACGACTTGTGTTTGAATTCTTTCCCCATTTTGACACGCTCTACATCAGTTTGGCGAGACCGCCCAGTGTGACACATGAATGACTGAAGCCATTGTGGCTGTTTGAAATCTTGTGACCACATGAGCATTTACACTTCTGAAGCCTTTTGTCATGCTTTTCTACTACATCTGGAAGTGGACAATCTCAGAACATTTCAGTCCCTATTTCAGTCCCTGTATTTAGCATTGTCTACTTCTGATCATATTGATGAAATCATATTTAATGCTAATCATAATCAAATTAAAACCAGGTACAAACAGGGCTTTCCTTTTAGTTGACAGGATTGCTGGAAATGTGTTGTATTGCACCTTACAATACAGTGTCAGAAGTAATGGAAATCCCAGTCTCACTGCTGTTCGCTAAATAGTTTCAAAATGTCATTTATCAACTTACAATTCATAGACACAAATTTTGTGTTCTTTAACACGACCATTAACTAATGTATGTCAATAGGTATCAATAGGTACTGATATTTATTGAATAGTGTACGCAATATCTTTTGTACCAACACATTCTCACTCCTGATGGTCAAAACAAGTTTTGTTTACACTGAGCACGTAACCTAGCTCTTAGCCCTAATCCCAACCATTTGTCAATAAAAAACATAGGCACAGGCAGGTTCAAGAACAGTCGCAATTAAAAAGACATTAATATTCAAGTCTTCTGAGGCGGAATAATTTTTTTTTGGTGAGAATAGACGCGATTGCCATCAGATCCCAGTGTCAAATTCAAATATTACCGCCCAGAAGCGTATTACGTCAATATTGGTAGCCAAATTCTGATGGCACCCTGTGTGTCCAGTAACTGATCACGTCATGCTAATATGTGGGAGTTTCATTTTGAATCAATATCAGCAAGAAGAAATTGAATCGCTTTCATCTATTAAAACCTCACAAGTCCCTCTGTTTGTCGCATGAAGACATGATTTTCTTTAGAGGATTTAGAACGCAACATGACTTGTTTGTTCTGATTCATAAGGTCAGTATTTGCAAGAAATACACGTGACTCTACCTTTATTTGCCTGCTGTTGATAAGTATTTAGGTTGAGGATAGTTGTGGGGTTAGGTGCTCCAAAAATGTTCTGAAAATATGCATTTATGATGAGATACGAAAGACACTGCCAAGTGAAATAAAATAGGTTTAAAATCTTGACGAAATTCCTACTGAAATACTATAGGATACAATCATGTTGAGGAACACAAAAACTGCCTATTGAAATACATCAGGTTAAACGTTGTGTTGTGGAAGATGGGAAAAAAGTGGGAGCACGAATCGATAGATCAAATTTTGTGAATATAATCTGCTGTGAGACTGGGTTGAATGGTGGATGTAAGATTTACCTGATACTGCCAGCCAAGCTGGTGGCGCTCTCCTCCACGGCAGGGAGAGGGCCGGGCGAGACGTACACGGACATGCTGGGGTGCTCGATGAGGAGGTCCTCCATGGGACTAGCCTCCGCCGTGGCTCCCTCTGCAGTAAAACAGGGTGGAGGGGTGACAAACCAGCTCTCATCCATGCTGCAGTCGCTACAGGAGCACGAGCCCCGCTCGCTTAACAACACATTCACTTCTACTGACTCAAGGTGGGAGAAGGAGGCAGGGTCAGGAGCAGAGCAGGTGGACAGAAGAGGTGCGTCCTGTGTCCTGCCTGCTCTAGTCCTGCGGTTTTTGCAGGTAGGAGGAGATGCGTGACATTCAGAGCGGGGACGGGCACAGGCTACTGATGCTGCTTCTGGCCCGTCCTCGCCTTCAGTCAAGTAGGAAGAGATAGAGGACAGAATAGAGTGTGTTTCCAGATTATGAAAGGTTTGGTTGAAGCCATGCGTTGGGTATCATGAGCACACATACCAATAAAAGGAATCATTCAAATATGGAGAAATGAGAAGGGATACAGAAACAACAGAGAAACATAGAAGACAGGAATACTGTCATTAGTTTCTTATAACCCTTTTTAAATAAATCTAATAACCATATACTACTATATACTATTAAGTCTCATTAGCTGCGTTCCAAAACCTAGTGAGAGGCCGAGCTAAGCTACCTTTCAAGGGCTGTATAGTAATGGCTCATTTCCATTGAGTAGTATGGTTCACTTTAGCACAGTACACAAATATTTCTGTTTCTGGGAAAATAATTTGTCCCCTTTCACCACTATAGAAATGTACCCTTTTAAGAACCCTGGAAATGTGAAAAGATCCCATTAGCAACATTAGCTCAGCCTGCTTGGTGACAGCTATTGGGAAGAGAAGAAAATCTGATGTTAATGTCACTATGTATGTAACCATGCTAGCAGAGTGACCTAAGCCATTTCTCTTTATGACCGCTGATCCGAATTGGAAAACTGTGCTAATGTTGGTCATTTGGCTAATATATGCCATAGCAACTGAACTTATTATTAACTGCAGTCTGGCACAAGTCAACAATTGTTGAAAACAGATATATATATATATATATATTTATTTTAGTATTTATATTTACATCCTCAAAGTATGTTTGGGTCTTATATTAGCACATGGTTAGCTTAACAACATGCTAATGTTGTGATACAACAAGCAAAAATGCTAGCCTTTGACCTCTCTTGTGCACTTTACATGAGGGCTATTTGTGCGGTCTGCATAAGTGTCTGTTGAAACAGTTGCTGGCAATGAAAGGCATTTCAGATCAGGAGCAGGTACATCCATGTTCGGTCCTGGAGGGCCGGTGTCCTGGAGAGTTTAGCTCCAACCCTAATCAAACTCACCTAATCAAGCTCTTACTAGATATACTAGAAACTTCCAGGCAGGTGTGTTGAAGCAAGTTGGAGCTAAAGTCAGCAGGACACCAGCCCTCCAGGACTGACTTTGGACACCCCTGCTGTACATGAACCCAGATTAGCTGGCTAGCCAGATAGGTTTCAGTTTAGTTTGCACCAATCTGGTTTTAAGTAACATGAAGGCAGCTCGAGTTTAGTCACTCTTTGCCATGGTGCTGATGGTACCTAAAACCCAGAGTTGGTGTCAACTAAACTGGCTTGCCAGCTAATCTGGCTTCATGGTGGTTATGTTGATGATTCCCTAACATCGATGTCTATATAGACAAATAGTGTTGCAGTTGACTAGGTTTTGGAACCATGCTAATGCTTTTTTTAATCCAGTACACACAATAGAACCTACTGAAAAAAACTGCTTAAACCAGCCTAGGCTGGTTGGCTGGTTTTAGCTGGTCGACCAGCCTGGTTTTAGAGGGGTTTTGGCCATTTTCAGGCTGGTTTCCAGCCATTTCCAGCCTGGTCTTAGCTGGTCAGGCTGGAAAATGACCAGCTAAAACCAGCTATGTCCAGCTTAAACCAGGCCGGTCAAGCTGGTTTTAGTTGGATTTAGCTGGTCATTTTCCAGCCTGACCAGCTAAGACCAGGCTGGAAATGGCCAAAACCCCTCTAAAACCAGGCTGGTCAACCAGCTAAGACCAGCCAACCAGCCTAGGCTGGTTTAAGCTGGATTTTTCAGCAGGGACTGCTACGTTATTACCACAAACTTGAAATTTGCATTTCTTGCGTTACAATTTACACATTGTCTTTAACTCTTTCCCCGCCATTGATGAATCGTCAATTATGAGTAAATGCTTTCCCAATATAGATAGGGTTTCTGTGTTATAGGGATATTATAGTATGAAAAGCCCTAGCAGATGTCCTGAGTGAGTTACAGGACTTCTGGGTCTCCTGGGAGTAAAATATAAGACCATCAGAGAAAGTGTAGATCAGATTGCAAGTAAAAATAAAGAGTTATACAACTTTCCTTTGACTTACAAAGACAATCCGGATGAAGGTATATATTTGTGTGTATGTGTATTATATACGATGTCTTGAAAACATAGAAAAAACATCTTGAAAAAGCTTAAAAGCAGGGGCTTGGTTCTTTATTTTGATATATTTACATTTACATTTAGTCATTTAGCAGACGCTTTTATCCAAAGCAACTTACAAATGAGGACAAGGAAGCAACTTAAACAACTATAAGAGCAGCAGTGAACAAGCGCTGTAGACAAGTTTCAGGTGTGTAAAGTCTAAGAAGCAAAGCATTAGTAATGTGGTTTATTTTTATTTATTTGTTTATTTATTTTTTATTTTTTTGAGAGAGAGTACAGTTAGTGGTATAGCCAGAGAGGCAGTTACAGATTAGGAAGGAAAGTGGAGACTAAATAGTTGAGTTTTTAGTCGTTTCTTGAAGACAGCAAGTGACTCTGCTGTTCTGATGCAGTTAGGGAGTTCATTCCACCAACTGGGCAGATTGAATGTGAGAGTTCGGGAAAGTGATTTCTTCCCTTTTAGGGATGGAACCACGAGGCGACGTTCATTCACAGAACGCAAGTTTCTGGAGGGCACATACATCTGCAGAAGTGAGAGCAGATAAGAAGGAGCAAAGCCAGAGGTCGCTTTGTAAGCAAACATCAGAGCTTTGAATTTGATGCGAGCAGCAACTGGCAGCCAGTGCAAACGGGTGAGTAGCGGAGTGACATGTGCTCTTTTGGGTTCATCAAAGACCACTCGTGCTGCTGCGTTCTGAAGCAGCTGAAGAGGTTTGATAGAGTTAGCTGGAAGCCCGGCTAGTAGAGAGTTGCAATAATCCAGTTTGGAGAGAACAAGAGCTTGAACAATAAGTTGAGCTGTATGTTCAGATATGAAGGGTCGGACCTTTCTGATGTTGTAGAGTGCGAATCTGCAGGATCGAGCAGTTCTAGAAATGTGCTCAGAGAAGTTTAGTTGCTCATCAATCGTTACTCCAAGGCTTTTTACCATTTTGGATGCAGTAATGGCTGCCCCATCCATCTGGATTGAAAAGTTATGGTGAAGAGTCGGGTTGGCAGAAACTTCAAGCATTCATAGATATTCATCTATCTGATATATAATATGCTCATATATTGCTAGCAGAAAATATTCAGAGGGTGGTCAAATATAAGTGAAAATCATTAAAAAAAATGATGCTGGTGGCTGGCAACTTTCATTTTTTTTTAAATGCTGACGGGGAAAGAGTTCATTTGTGACCTGTATAAATGCAGGTCAGTGAAAGAGAGTTTTGGGTGTGTTTGTAGGACACTCACCGGGCAGGTTGACCAGGAGCCATCCCTCTTCATCAGCCTCGATCACGCAGGGCTTTGGTCCCTTCAGCTCTGGAGTGACGTCGTCCACACTGCCGAAGAACAGACTGCTGAGCGCCTGGAACATGGCTGACGGAGGACGAGGAGCACGGTTTCCTGAGAGATAGAAGCTGCCGGATAGAAGTAAAACTGCTGTTGTGTTGACTTGAGTCTGCAATGCTGATGTTGTGTCAGTGCTGTGACGGACGGCAGGTTGATCACAGGTGTATTGGCCTTTTGTTGTTGGAGTTCAGTGAAGGCGCAGTACAATATAAGGTCTCACTTGGTTGTGGTGCAAAGATCTACAAATGACAAAGACGAGAAAAAGAAGAGCAGACCTGGTCAAGAAAATTGAACCATAAATTAATTGTTTGGAGTAAAATCTCAAATTAGAAAAGAAAAAACCTGTTGAACAACTCAACTGTCCCAACACAAATCAATTAGGTTAACTGTTTTTAACATCGTTTTTACAAACTTAAGTGGACTCAACATAAAACAATTAAGTTGTCCCCCGAAACAAGCAATCATTTTGAGTCTATCTATCTATCTATCTATCTATCTATCTATCTATCTATCTATCTATCTATCTATCTATCTATCTATCTATCTATCTATCTATCTATCTATCTATCTATCTATCTATCTATCTATCTGTCTGTCTGTCTGTCTGTCTATCTCTCTATCTGTCTATCTATCTATCTATCTATCTGTCTATCTGTCTGTCTGTCGATCCATCCATCCATCCATCCATCCATCCATCCATCTGTCAATTGTTCTATCTATCTATCTATCTATCTATCTATCTATCTATCTATCTATCTATCTATCTATCTATCTATCTATCTATCTATCTATCTATCTATCTATCTATCTATCTATCTATCTATCTATCTATCTATCTATCCATCCATCCATCCTTCTATCTGTCAATTGTTCTATCTATCTATCTATCTATCTATCTATCTATCTATCTATCTATCTATCTATCTATCTATCTATCTATCTATCTATCTATCTATCTATCTATCTATCTATCTATCTGTCTATCCATCCATCCATCCATCCTTCTATCTGTCAATTGTTCTATCTATCTATCTATCTATCTATCTATCTATCTATCTATCTATCTATCTATCTATCTATCTATCTATCTATCTATCTATCTATCTATCTATCTATCTATCTATCTATCTATCTATCTATCTGTCGATCCATCCATCCATCCATCTATCTGTCAATTGTTCTATCTATCTATCTATCTATCTATCTATCTATCTATCTATCTATCTATCTATCTATCTATCTATCTATCTATCTATCTATCTATCTATCTATCTATCTATCCACACACCCATTTGCATTAATAATTTAATTACTTTTAAATTAATCTAAAATACAATTTGCTTAAAAAATAAAAATAGTTAAATGGCTGATGATGATTCATTTAACTTAGCAAATAAAAGGAAGTGATGTTCAATGCTCTGGAAAAAAAAAATAAGAGACCACTTTATTGGTTCTCTGGATTTTCCATTACTATAGCACAATGTTCATGTGTGTTTTATTATAAACACTACTGTACAAAAACTAAGAAGATTATAACTTAAAGCAGGGATCACCAACCCTGATCCCAGAGGCTTTCCATCCAGTTCCAGCACACCTGTAATTATGAACAACTTGATTGGCTGCTTGAGGTATGTTTGACTCGGGTTGGGGCTGAAATATGAAGGATGGTACACCTCCAGGAACAGGATGACGATTTAAGCACTTCATTACACAATCTATTCCTAACAGTCAAATAAAAAAGTCCCTAATGTTTTTAAACATTAAATATAGGAGAGGAAAAACATGTACATATGTACAGATAAATAAACAAACACTTTGTTCTTGTGCAATAACATTAAAATCATATTCACTGCGTCATATTTACTGAAATGAAAAGCATTTAATTTGGGTTCCGAAGGCTCCCCCTGCTGACGACCTGTATATTCCTGTATATTCAGTCCTGCTGCCGGTGGGCGGGGCTTTAGGAACCCTGCGTGTTTATGACGTCATTGGCGCAGCCCAGCCCATCTCAAGACTAGCGGTCAGAGGATGAAAAAACATCGTTCCGATAGAAACCAACACAAACTGTTTATGACTATGGCGTTTGTGACAGATTTTTTTTTCTGAGATGCACAGAATGCATAGGCCACTTAAAAGAAACAAATCATCGATTAATAAAAACGATTTTAGCGAACGTCTGACTGATTCGGCCTAAAAAAACAACATGGAATCCTGTTTTTACCAATGTATCCTGTGTGAATCGATGGCAAAATAATGCAGCAACATATTAAAACGCATAACAGCAGTGAATGTGAGCGCATAATGCGAAGAGCAGAGAAAGAGAGAGAGACTGATCGCAAAGGGTCAAAGCAATGACAGCTCGGATCAAGGGTATTACCAACGCTCAGATCGCTCATATAACCACACACACCATAAATAAAAACACAATTTCTGATATAATCAATAACTGAAAGAGTATTGCTGTCGCAGGGTTTTCCGTAACATAAAATACCAAAAGAAAAAGCCACTGCTGCTAAATGTTGACGTAAAACATAACATCAGTATCCCTATATGTGTCGTTTACCGACGATTTCTGAAAGATACACCATAGAGAAAACTGCTTTCGGTGAACGCATCTATGACGAGAGGAAAATAATGATGATGTCGTGTAGGACGGTGTAAAAACTGACAACAGAATAAATAAAATCCTGCTCGTACAGAATCATCTACTGTATACGGACCGCTGTAGACATGTCCGATCTAGTTCAGTCACAACAGACGGACCGGATTCGGCTCCACAAACAGATCTCGCTTGAACAGACAGAATGAGATGTATATACAGCCTCTTACCTGCAAAATTATTCAAGTTGTAAACGCGACGACCACACAATAAAACAACAAAAAAATCTTAAAGCATAGCTTTAGGTATTCTTTAATATGAGGTAGTAAATTCACAAAAAAAATATGAAAAAGTCCTTCTTCTTAGAAGAAATCCGCGTGTAAAATTAGATTCACACGACGTTTCAGTCGTCGTATCTGCGCCCTGTACGTTATTTTCCCCAGCAGATACTGTTGGTGATGTTATTGCTTCGTCCAGCTGATCCGCAGATCAGAATACAGAACGTACAAAACAGCTGATTGTGATGTCACGGCGCTCGTAGCAACGGTCAGCGCTCCGCCCACTCCAGCAGCTGGACCAATCAGATGTTTACACCAGACCGAGCGCTGTAAATGAAGCGGTGGGGGCTGGGCAGATACAGCCTTATCATTCATTTTAGTTTAAACAGTCTCTTATGAAATCGCGTAAGTGTGCATAGTAAGGTTATGGCTTGTGTTGTATTTTGTGCTTAGTGATTACAGAATACCATATTAATAATGATATCGACGTATAAAATGTTGATAGCTGAATTAGAATCCGAAAGAGCTTTATTGCCAGGTATGTTCACACATACGAGGAATTTGTTTTGGTGACAGAGCTTCTACAGTGCAACAGGATTACAGAGACAGGACAAAAAACAGATAATAAATAAATATATATATATATATATATATATATATATATATATATATATATATATATATATATATATATATATATATATATACAAGTAAGTAGTGAATGCAAATATACAAATTGACAAGTGTATGTACGTGTTTATTACTATATACAATTTTATATGTGCAGCTGTTATGTGCAAATTGGCATGTAAAGTGTGTTGTTAAATAAGTGTATATGTGTATAAACGTGTATAGCAAGTTGTAATGTTGGTTCCACAATAATTATCATCTGAATGACATTTCATCTACAAAATACATTTTCCTTTCTGTAGCTGAAATGTCATTCAAGTATCAAAGCGTCGACATTTTAAAGCCATGTAATATTAAGAGCAAGCTGGTAGTGATCTGATGCAAGCAAAGGAAATACAGCGAAGTCTCTTAGTTTCCATCTTATTATATATCATTGCCAATTAAATTTTTTTAAAGGTGTCTGTTTAAAATATGATGTGACCGTGCTGTTTTGACTGAGTCTGGTTCTGTGTAATTCGATCAGTGCAGTGCTCGTGTTATATGAGCCCTGTCTCTTTAAGCAGTGTTTGTAAATATTGCCAGTCCCGCCTTCTCCACATTCCTCAATTCCCTCTCGCCACAGGGGCGGGGCTTTGACTGCCACGTTTCACATTTGACCAATCAAAACTCACAGTCTGAAGACTGACGTATCAGCAACCCATAGGGAGCTGCGGATTGCTGAAAAGGCCTTGATGGTTGACTGGCCTGTTTAAGCGTCTTTATAAAATTACTCAAATGCTGTTTCTTGCCATTTAGAGTCTTTTCACCTGTACATTTGTACTAAAAACAGATGTAGAATAGTCTTTTTTGTGTGGTGTTTATACGTAATGCAGACAAAACAAACAATAACAGCATATTTTCTGCAGTACTCAAGTAAGAGAGAGATTATTAATCTGAATATCAGGATAGTTATGTCTGGCTATTACTGATTTGGTTTAGTAAATTAAATAAAATGTCTTTAGACTTTTCAAAACGCTTTAGAATTACATATGAACATATGTAAATGCAGAATATTGATGTACAAACACCTGTTATACAGTTAATAATTGAGCTTGTATATGTATAATTTAATATTAACAACATCAGTCAACATTTAAAACCATGACAGTACTTTTAATGGAAGAAAGCAAGTTGTTGTTGCTAGTCATTCAGCACCTTCCAGCGATCTCAAAGTGTGTACACATGAATATAAAATGAAAGAAATATGGGCGACACTTCATAATAATTAAACACTATGAGTCATTTACTAAGCATTAGCATCTAGTTAATTCATTAGTTGTTAAGCATTAACTCTACATTAATAAACGTTAGTAAGCAGTTTATAACTGCAGCTACAAATGCTGTATTATTGACTTACAACCAGATTTATAATGTGCTTAATAATCATACTTTCATACTTTGCTAATGATTAATTTTCATGACTAAATTAAGTATCGCATTATTTACAAACCAGTTGTATTTAAGAGTAGTCGATGGTTTTAAGATCATTAATAATGATTAGTAAACTATTGAAATTAACATTTATATATCTTATTGTTCAGGCATATACTAATAGTTCATTTGTATGTTAATAAATGCTTTATTAACTCAACTTCATCCAATTTTGTGACCTAATCTAAAGTGAGGGCTTATTTATGCTTTATAAATCCCTTATAAATGACAATTAAAGGCTTGGTATCAAATGAACAATAATCTTTGCAATCTTATCTACAAAGTAAAAAAACTGTAAAGTTTAAACACTGCTGAATAACATCAGGAGTCAAAATACGACATACAATTGGATAAAACAACAGCATTATAGTAATTTAACAATATAATAAGATGCAATGTTTAAACTGTTCAGTAATTTTATTTTAGATAAGGTTGCAGAGATTTATTTTTTATTTGATGCAGTTTCATTTGTGGATCTTCAGATGAATAAGAATGAATAATGTTGTTTGTTTTTCCTGTTTAGAATATAACTGAGCCTTTAATTGTCCTTTATAAGGGATTTATAAAACATGAATAGCCCTCACTTTAGATTAGGTCACAAAACTCGATGAAGTTGAGTTAATAAAGCATTTATTAACATATAAATTAACTATTAGTAATAAATATAAGTATATATAAATAAGTATAAATAATATATATAAATGTTGATTTCAATAGTTTATTAATCATTTACTAACTCATTCTAAATGATCTTTAAAAAACACCAACTACACTTAAATAACTGGTTTGTAAATAATGCGATACTTAATTTAGTAATGAAAAATAAATCATTAACAAATTATGAAAGTACAATCATTAAGCACATTATAAATGTGTTTGTAAGTCAAGAATACAGCATTTGTATCTGCAGTTATACACTGCTTACTAATGTTTATTAATGTAGAGTTAATGCTTAACACATAATGAGTTCACTATTTGCTAATGCTTAATAAATGGTTCATATAGTGTGTAGTTATTTTAAAGTGTTACCAAAATAGGTCATATTAACCTGTTTATTGGTGGGATATGAACTTTCCCATAATTCCTCTGTGGAGCTGGACTAAAATAACAACATTAACCTTGAACGAGAGCCTCAATAAAACTGCTGGAGCCTTCTGTTACTAGTGTATAAACACAGCAGAAAGCCTCTGGTCTGTACTTTTATCTTTACACCTGTGCCCAAATCAAACAGGCACGGCACAACATGCCCCAGGTGTTTGGTACGTGATATTACATATTAAGCAAACAAAGTGTTCTGTTATTAACCAAAGCATTCCACACACACACACACACACACACACACACACACACACACACACACACACACACACACACACACACACACACACACAGACACACAGACACACAGACACACAGACACACACACACACACACACACACACACACACACACACACACACTGGACGTCCCATAGCTGTAATGATGTTTCATTATTTCAGACTGTATATTCTCTCCTGCCACCCCTAACCCCAACCCTCTGTATTTTAACATTTTCAAAATACATCATGTGATTCATGAGTCATTTTCCTTATGGGGACCAAAAACAATGTCCCGACAAGCTCAACATTTACTGCCATGGCTATACTTGTGGGGGCATTTGGTATTTTAGGTACACACACACATTTTCTAACAACTCTCTCTTACTCTCTCTTTATATTCTGACCCGACCATCTGAATGTGGCAGCAGAAATGGAGACTCACCCGTCAACGTTTCTCCAATCTTCTATTGTCCAGTTTTGGTGAGCCTGTGTGAGTTGCAGCCTCAGTTTCCTGTTTTTAGCTGACAGGAGCAGCACCCGGTGTGGTCTTCTGCTGCTGTAGCCCATCCGCCTCAAGGTTGGACCTGTTGTGTGTTCAGAGATGCTCTTCTGCAGAGCTCCGTTGTAACGAGTGCTTATTTTTGTCACTGTCGCCTTTCTATCAGCTGGAACCAGTCTGGCCATTCTCCTCTGACCTCTGGCATCAACAAGGCATTTGCGCCCACAGAACTGCCGCTCACTGGATATTTTCTCTTTTTCAGACCATTCTCTATAAACCCTAGAGATGGTTGTGCATGAAAATCCCAGTAGATCAGCAGTTTCTGAAATACTCAGAGCAGCCCGTCTGGCACCAACAACCATGCCATGTTCAAAGTCACTTAAATCTCCTTTCTTCCCCATTCTGATGCTCGCTTTGAACTGCAGCAGATCGTCTTGACCATGTCTACATGTGATTGGCTGATTAGAAATTTGCATTAATGATAATTTTTATAATTCATAAAAGATGAATCACTGTCCAGCTAAGATTTTGCTATGGGGATAAAGGTTACGATTGGGATATATACCACGCACGCTGCTAAGTGTTAGCAAAGTGCTGAGCATTAACCATAGATAGATAGATGCCTCATTCATCTTTATGATTTAAAAACCGCTATTATTATAAAGTTGATTCATCTAAAAACAGACAAACATATTCTTACCTGTGAAGGGTTATTAAATACCTAGGATTACCTCTGAAACTTTGATCCAAATTGTGGCATTTATGGTGACTGCCACTTTAAATTCAAATGAGATTGAGCTCTTTTCAAAAGAGGGCGGAGCTACTGATGCCTGTGTGTCAGCATAGTGGCAGAATCAAAACAGGACTAACGTTATATGTGTGAAAACTGAAAATGTCAAAAGATGTGTGTCAGAATGCCTCAGTCTACGGAGACTCCACTGTTCATTTGTGCACCTAAAACTCCACATTTATAATCCTCTTAGTTACAGACATTATCTTCAGCCATACCTGCCAACACTTTATCCCGGGAGTCTCCCGTATTTCAGACCAATCTCCTGTCCAGATTCAGTTCCACATGAGGTTATTAATTAGCAAATGATATAAATATTAGGAGCGTAAACAGTAGGTGAGCAGGTTACATTGTAACCCCGTGTCCAAACAACACGCTTTCTAATGAGATACGCAGTGATGGGCAATTTGGCTGTTTGCACCAGATGAAATACGACAGAAATGTAAATACAGCTATTCAGAAGCACAGAATATGCACTCACTCACGAAATGGTAAAGTTTATAATCTATTAAATCCATATTAACCCTCTTTAACATTATTAAATGTAGATGCTGACTCACGTGTTTAGTTCTGAAGTTCAATTTTAAATGGTTTATTTTATTTTCCAGATCTGAGGTGAACTATCTGCAGCTGCTGTCAGTATTTGGCAATAAATGTCATGTGAAATGGCATTCAAACCTACATTGTTAGCATTTAACACTGAATAAAGCACATGAGGTGTACCTGAGGTCATCATTGTCAGTTTTCTGTTGTTCACCTGTGAGAAATTGAAGCCGTTTCTAATATGTCAAATCGAGGTGTTGATTAGGACAAAAACTCCTTTTAATATGGAGAATATTCCTTCTATCGGGTGCTGTTGCTTTTATTTAGAAACACGGTTTAAATCACTCGCTCCTGTCCTCAATCTGGCAACCTGTGCTTGCGTTTGTTCTGATCCAGGAGTGCAATACCTAGTTCAACCACTGGGTGTCAAACTTACATACTGCACCTTTAAATCTTGAAAAAGGTGTAGAAAAGGTGCCCTTTAAGTAAGTTGCTCGGGTATTAAAACCTATATGCATTCAAATGTATCCATTTTTCTTTTATGCCAAAAATCATTCAGATATTAGGTAAACATCATGTTTCATGAAGATATTTTGTACATTTCCTACAATAAACAGATCAAACTTAATTTTTTGATTAGCAATATGCATTGCTAAGAGCATTATTTGGAGCGTTTTAAGTGATTTTTAAATTAATTAACAATTTCAAATATTATGCATTTCACTAATTATTTTCCAATCTTGTCAAACCATCCATCAGTGGAAAGATTATTTAATCAGCATTCAGAGGATGTATAAATCTTAATTTCCAAAACAAAAAAGACCCTTATGACTGGTTTTGTGGTCCAGGACAACACAATCTCACGGCAATTCGTAACTTTTTGATTTAGTGGCTTATTCGTATAAATTCGTACGATCTAATTTGTACATTTTTGTACGATTTGCTCATCCCCCAATGACGGTTGGGTTTAGGGGTGGGGTTAGGTGCCACGCCTCCTTTTTAAAATCGTACAATTTCGTACGACTGAACTCGTACGAATTCGTACGAATTAGCCACTAAACTGACAAAACGTAAAATACTTACGTTTTCTCGTGAGATCAGGCTGTCCAGGATCACGTCACCTGATGTCTTCAAAATGGAGTCAAACACCTGCTCATGCCCATTTTGTTAAGACTAAATTGGTAAAAAGGATCACACTTTATTGTGATGCTCAATCAAAGGACATTCTGCTAATTATAGATAACTTTTTGTCAACTCAATCTAACTCAAACCTAGCAGTCCATTGACACTAACACTAATAAACTGAAAAGAGATAACAATAAGTCAATAGTAGGCAACAGAACGTGCAGCATCATAATAAATGTAACCTGAAATGGCTCCTCCTGCTATTTCAGGCTCATTCCAGTTCATTGTTTTAGAAGGTGCGATCAGTTAATTACTGTAGTCTTGAACATAACTCAGAATTTTGCCCTTGTTCTTTGTTTTTCAGTGTTGTTTTTTATTTATGTCAAATAGTGACTCAACCAATAGTGAGACTTTAGGGTGGAGCTTGGAAAACCTGTTTGGAAACAATCTTTACAGGATGTTTTGATGTCTCCGCTGCTTCAGACGGCAGACACACGCACACATACACACACGCACACACACACACACACACTACACAATTGGCTACATTCCTAAAATCTCTCTGTCCATGTGTTTCCAGCCTGTGCTTGTTTTCCAGCTCTCTCTTTTCTTAAAGTTTGAATGATGTCTGTCGGCTTTGGGACTGGGAGTCGACTCCAAAAAGAATCAAACCTTGATTAAGATTCTTAAAGAAACAGTTCGCCCAAAAGCGAAAATCACCTCATAATTTACTCACACACAAGTCATCCTTTGGAGTTTATTTTTGGAAATTCCTGCATTGGTTACTTTAGCCATCCTTATCTATAAGACTTTCTTCTGTTAGATGAACACAGTCAGACTAGTTATAAATTTGATCATTGGGGAGTGGCTTTTATTTTGAAGCGTAAAACTAACCCACACGTCAGTTGTGTTCCTGGAGCGCCGCAGCCCAGCAGAGTTTCTTTTCAACACACTTAACTGTAGATTTCAAATAAGCCTGAAGGATGCAATTAGTTTGATCAGGAGTGTTTAATCAGGGCTAGATAAACTAAAAATAGGGCAGAGTTCCAGGAACTTCACACCTGTGCCATACTCCAACAGGTTATAAAGCAGATCCATGTGTTTTTGTAACCAAATATTAGTCATTTTTAAATTATTAAAAACATCACCGACACCTTATTGGCTACCCTCTGAGTTATGATGACATATGATGCATGATGATTAAGATGGTGATGATGTCATAAGACAGCAGTAGAAGAGCTCCAGGTGACCCTCTCAGTGGTAGATATGAGTGGATTCAGAGAGAGCAGGATGGGACGACCTGAGTGAAAGTCACGGTAGAAGAGGCAGCGCAGCTCAAGCGATAACCCCACACACTTTAACTGGTACTAAACACTGAAGAAACTCCTTATCTGTACTATTTGCGTCTATGTATTAGTATTTGCATTTATGTATCATGTGTGTACTGTATGGAGTGATAAATCCGTGGAGGTTTGTGTAAAGCACTATTGTGGGAGGATTTAGGTTTGTGTTTTCCCATAAGGAAAGCCCAATAACTGTTAGAAAATGACCATTAAACCATATTGTATCATAATAAGTCTTGCTACGGATAGAAAATAATGCAGAGAGAGTGAATCAACTGACATTTTATCAGTTTAGTGGCCAATTTGTATTAACTCAAGCAAGTTCAGTCGAACAAAAAGGAAACATGGCGCCAAACCACGCCCCTAAACCCAACCGTCATTGTGGGATGTGCAAATGGAGCTAAACTGTGAGTAAGATCTTACAAATTCATACGAGTTTAGTCACTAAATCAAACAGTTACGAATTGCCGTGAAATAGCGTTATAGAGGAATTACCAAGTCACATGGGTATTGGTTGCAAAAAAAGACCAGTTGCAATAGCAAACATGTCATGTTGTGCGGTGAGATGCCAAATTCGAGAAGATCAGAAGAGCTGAATGGAGTGAGGACCTAATTAAAAATGCTGGACTCTGCAGTTCTCCTGTTATATCAGGTAAGTTCACGCTGTGCTGAATCATACACATTACTCATTTTTGATTGCAGCAATGATTTCAGCACAACAGTTACACATGGTGAATTAAACTGTGCACACTGAATGCTCAGAATGAAATGTAAACATATTAGGTCACATACCCACAGGTGCACATCGCTGTCAGAATGCTGTAGTTTTGCTTGTTGATGATTACCGAGGCCTTGTACAGCTCCGTCTTCTTTCCTTGTCTTTGGCTAGGCAGAGCTTCAGTTTTTAGCACTACATAGTGTTGAATCTGGTCATCCTGGAGCATTATTTCCAGCACATGACCACACAGAACAACATTGTAGGCATCCAAAGACTTGTAGGCCTTTAGCTTCTCTCTTGTAAAATCACTTGGAGTTTCAATAGGATAGTTGTATATTTGGGTCTGGATGCTTGGCCATTTCGTCTTATCTAATATAAGGAGGGTGCTATCGCAAATGGACCTGTCAGACGAACGCCGCTCACTTTAACCTTCATTTTGTAGAATAACTGTGCTTATCACTGGGTGACGAGCTGTTATAATACGCTGAAAGCATCATGTAAATAATATGTTATCAATTTAACTAATCTCTAATACAACAACAAACTCTGTACCGCATCAGATGTCATTCCCTCTCTGTAAATGCTACCACTCCCGTTGTTTTTCTGCAACCTCGATGCGCGCTCATCCTGTATGTTTTCAAACATGGTATTTTGTCAATAGTTTCGTTAGAGATGACGTCTTCCAGGAAATGGAGAGAGACAGAAGAGTGGCGTTCAGATGAGAACCAGGAGTAATTATGGTGGCTTGAAAAGCCAGCATATTGTTATCTATCTTAAACTTATTATTATTATTCTTCTTCTTATTCTTCTGAGACTAATTTCTAAGTGTATCTCCTCCTAGGCCTTTCAAGCTACATACTTCAAACTTTCGTCAAACCTTCGAACTGGTCTGACTCGGGTTGCTATATCTTTTCTAACTGATCCGACCTTGGGTTTTCCGAAAAACGACCCAGAAAAATCCCAAAAGTCCCATTGACTTAACATTGGGTCAAACTTTGTGAGCTCATAACTCTGCATCAGACTGTCCTACAGACTTCTAACTGGACTCATTTAACTCAGTCTAGCCAGCAGCCAATAACTGATGACTTTTTAACTTACTAGCCACTCCCTAGCAACCACTTACAGCACCCTAGCAACTGTCCCATAGACTTCCATTGTAAAAGACTCCCATTTACTTAACATTGGATCAACCTTTGTGAGCTCATAACTCTGCATCAGACTGTCCTACAGACTAGAGTCTGGCCTCATTCAACTCAGTCTAGCCAGCAGCCAATCACTGATTACCTTTAAACTTACTAGCCACTCCCTAGCAACCAATTTCAGCACCCTAGCAACTGTCCCAGAGACTGTGACTAGCTATTCTAACACACGCTAACAGTTTTAACATCCTACTGACATGCTAATCTTGCTAGAAAGGTGCTAGCAACACGATAGTGACATGCTAGTCATGCTAGTAACATGCTAATTCATGCTAGAATCATGCTAACAACATGCTTATTCATGCTAGAAACAAGCTGATTCATGCTAGAATCATGCTAGTAACATGCTAGTTACATGCTAGTTAATGCTAGAATCATGCTAGTTACATGCTAATTCATGCTAGAAACATGCTAATTCATGCTAGAATCATGCTAACAACATGCTAATTCATGCTAGAAACATGCTAGTAACATGCTAATATCATGCTAGTAACATGCTAATTCATGCTAGAAACATGCTAGTAACATGCTAATTCATGCTAGAATCATGCTAGTAACATGCTAATTCATGCTAGAATCATGCTAGTAACATGCTAATCCATGCTAGTAACATGCTAATTCATGCTAGAATCATGCTAATAACTTGCTAATTCATGCTAGAATCATGCTAGTAACACGCTAATTCATGCTAGAATCATGCTAATAACATGCTAATTCATGCTAGAATCATGCTAGTAACATGCTAATTCATGCTAGAATCATGCTAGTAACATGCTAATTCATGCCAGAATCATGCTAATAACATGCTAATTCATGCTAGAATCATGCTAGTAACACGCTAATTCATGCTAGAATCATGGTAGTAACATGCTAATTCATGCTAGAATCATGGTAGTAACATGCTAATTCATGCTAGAATCATGCTAGTAACATGCTAATTCATGCTAGAATCATGCTAGTAACATGCTAATTCATGCTAGAATCATGCTAGTAACATGCTAATTCAAGCTAGAAACATGCTAGTAACATGCTAATTCATGCTAGAATCATGCTAGTAACATGCTAATTCATGCTAGAATCATGCTAGTAACATGCTAATCCATGCTAGAATCATGCTAGTAACATGCTAATTCATGCTAGTAACATGCTAATTCATGCTAGAATCATGCTAATAACTTGCTAATTCATGCTAGATTCATGCTAGTAACACGCTAATTCATGCTAGAATCATGCTAATAACATGCTAATTCATGCTAGAATCATGCTAGTAACATGCTAATTCATGCTAGAATCATGCTAGTAACATGCTAATTAATGCTAGAAACATGCTAGTAACATGCTAATTCATGCTAGAATCATGCTAGTAACATGCTAATTCATGCTAGAAACATGCTAGTAACATGCTAATTCATGCTAGTAACATGCTAATTCATGCTAGAATCATGCTAATAACATGCTAATTCATGCTAGAAACATGCTAGTAACATGCTAATTCATGCTAGAATCATGCTAGTTACATGCTAATCCATGCTAGAATCATGCTAGTAACATGCTAATTCATGCTAGAATCATGCTAGTAACATGCTAATTCATGCTAGAATCATGCTAGAAACATGCTAATTCATGCTAGAATCATGCTAATAGCATGCTAATTCATGCTAGAATCATGTTAGTAACATGCTAATTCATGCTAGAATCATGTTAGTAACATGCTAATTAATGCTAGAAACATGCTAGTAACATGCTTATTCATGCTAGAATAATGCTAGTAACATGCTAATTCATGCTAATTCATGCTAGAAACATGCTAATTCATGCTAAAATCATGCTAATAACATGCTAATTCATGCTAGAATCATGCTAATTCATGCTAGAAACATGCTAGTAACATGCTAATTCATGCTAGAATCATGCTAGTTACATGCTAATTTATGTTAGAATCATGCTAGTTACTTGCTAATTCATGCTAGTAACATGCTAATTCAGACTCGGCTTTTCAAGCCACCATAAAGTTTGTCCTCAAACTTTAATATCTAGTTCTTCTTCTTCTTCTTCTTCTTCTTCTTCTTCTTCTTCTTATTCTTCTGAGACTAATTTCTAAGTGTATCTCCTCCTAGGCCTTTCAAGCTACATACTTCAAACTTTCGTCAAACCTTCAAACTGGTCTGACTCGGGTTGCTATATCTTTTCTAACTGATCCGACCTTGGGTTTTCCGAAAAACGACCCAGAAAAAACCCAAAAGTCCCATTGACTTAACATTGGGTCAAACTTTGTGAGCTCATAACTCTGCATCAGACTGTCCTACAGACTTCTAACTGGACTCATTTAACTCAGTCTAGCCAGCAGCCAATAACTGATGACTTTTTAACTTACTAGCCACTCCCTAGCAACCACTTACAGCACCCTAGCAACTGTCCCATAGACTTCCATTGTAAAAGACTCCCATTTACTTAACATTGGATCAACCTTTGTGAGCTCATAACTCTGCATCAGACTGTCCTACAGACTAGAGTCTGGCCTCATTCAACTCAGTCTAGCCAGCAGCCAATCACTGATTACCTTTAAACTTACTAGCCACTCCCTAGCAACCAATTTCAGCACCCTAGCAACTGTCCCAGAGACTGTGACTAGCTATTCTAACACACGCTAACAGTTTTAACATCCTACTGACATGCTAATCTTGCTAGAAAGGTGCTAGCAACACGATAGTGACATGCTAGTCATGCTAGTAACATGCTAATTCATGCTAGAATCATGCTAACAACATGCTTATTCATGCTAGAAACAAGCTGATTCATGCTAGAATCATGCTAGTAACATGCTAGTTACATGCTAGTTAATGCTAGAATCATGCTAGTTACATGCTAATTCATGCTAGAAACATGCTAATTCATGCTAGAATCATGCTAACAACATGCTAATTCATGCTAGAAACATGCTAGTAACATGCTAATATCATGCTAGTAACATGCTAATTCATGCTAGAAACATGCTAGTAACATGCTAATTCATGCTAGAATCATGCTAGTAACATGCTAATTCATGCTAGAATCATGCTAGTAACATGCTAATCCATGCTAGTAACATGCTAATTCATGCTAGAATCATGCTAATAACTTGCTAATTCATGCTAGAATCATGCTAGTAACACGCTAATTCATGCTAGAATCATGCTAATAACATGCTAATTCATGCTAGAATCATGCTAGTAACATGCTAATTCATGCTAGAATCATGCTAGTAACATGCTAATTCATGCCAGAATCATGCTAATAACATGCTAATTCATGCTAGAATCATGCTAGTAACACGCTAATTCATGCTAGAATCATGGTAGTAACATGCTAATTCATGCTAGAATCATGGTAGTAACATGCTAATTCATGCTAGAATCATGCTAGTAACATGCTAATTCATGCTAGAATCATGCTAGTAACATGCTAATTCATGCTAGAATCATGCTAGTAACATGCTAATTCAAGCTAGAAACATGCTAGTAACATGCTAATTCATGCTAGAATCATGCTAGTAACATGCTAATTCATGCTAGAATCATGCTAGTAACATGCTAATCCATGCTAGAATCATGCTAGTAACATGCTAATTCATGCTAGTAACATGCTAATTCATGCTAGAATCATGCTAATAACTTGCTAATTCATGCTAGATTCATGCTAGTAACACGCTAATTCATGCTAGAATCATGCTAATAACATGCTAATTCATGCTAGAATCATGCTAGTAACATGCTAATTCATGCTAGAATCATGCTAGTAACATGCTAATTAATGCTAGAAACATGCTAGTAACATGCTAATTCATGCTAGAATCATGCTAGTAACATGCTAATTCATGCTAGAAACATGCTAGTAACATGCTAATTCATGCTAGTAACATGCTAATTCATGCTAGAATCATGCTAATAACATGCTAATTCATGCTAGAAACATGCTAGTAACATGCTAATTCATGCTAGAATCATGCTAGTTACATGCTAATCCATGCTAGAATCATGCTAGTAACATGCTAATTCATGCTAGAATCATGCTAGTAACATGCTAATTCATGCTAGAATCATGCTAGAAACATGCTAATTCATGCTAGAATCATGCTAATAGCATGCTAATTCATGCTAGAATCATGTTAGTAACATGCTAATTCATGCTAGAATCATGTTAGTAACATGCTAATTAATGCTAGAAACATGCTAGTAACATGCTTATTCATGCTAGAATAATGCTAGTAACATGCTAATTCATGCTAATTCATGCTAGAAACATGCTAATTCATGCTAAAATCATGCTAATAACATGCTAATTCATGCTAGAATCATGCTAATTCATGCTAGAAACATGCTAGTAACATGCTAATTCATGCTAGAATCATGCTAGTTACATGCTAATTTATGTTAGAATCATGCTAGTTACTTGCTAATTCATGCTAGTAACATGCTAATTCAGACTCGGCTTTTCAAGCCACCATAAAGTTTGTCCTCAAACTTTAATATCTAGTTCTTCTTCTTCTTCTTCTTCTTCTTCTTCTTCTTCTTCTTATTCTTCTGAGACTAATTTCTAAGTGTATCTCCTCCTAGGCCTTTCAAGCTACATACTTCAAACTTTCGTCAAACCTTCAAACTGGTCTGACTCGGGTTGCTATATCTTTTCTAACTGATCCGACCTTGGGTTTTCCGAAAAACGACCCAGAAAAAACCCAAAAGTCCCATTGACTTAACATTGGGTCAAACTTTGTGAGCTCATAACTCTGCATCAGACTGTCCTACAGACTTCTAACTGGACTCATTTAACTCAGTCTAGCCAGCAGCCAATAACTGATGACTTTTTAACTTACTAGCCACTCCCTAGCAACCACTTACAGCACCCTAGCAACTGTCCCATAGACTTCCATTGTAAAAGACTCCCATTTACTTAACATTGGATCAACCTTTGTGAGCTCATAACTCTGCATCAGACTGTCCTACAGACTAGAGTCTGGCCTCATTCAACTCAGTCTAGCCAGCAGCCAATCACTGATTACCTTTAAACTTACTAGCCACTCCCTAGCAACCAATTTCAGCACCCTAGCAACTGTCCCAGAGACTGTGACTAGCTATTCTAACACACGCTAACAGTTTTAACATCCTACTGACATGCTAATCTTGCTAGAAAGGTGCTAGCAACACGATAGTGACATGCTAGTCATGCTAGTAACATGCTAATTCATGCTAGAATCATGCTAACAACATGCTAATTCATGCTAGAAACAAGCTGACTCATGCTAGAATCATGCTAATTCATGCTAGTTACATGCTAATTAATGCTAGAATCATGCTAGTTACATGCTAATTCATGCTAGAAACATGCTAATTCATGCTAGAATCATGCTAACAACATGCTAATTCATGCTAGAATCATGCTAATAACATGCTAATTCATTCTAGAATCATGCTAGTAACATGCTAATTCATGCTAGAATCATGCTAGTAACATGCTAATTCATGCTAGAAACATGCTAGTAACATGCTAATTCATGCTAGAATCATGCTAGTAACATGCTAATTCATGCTAGAAACATGCTAGTAACATGCTAATCCATGCTAGAATCATGCTAATAACATGCTAATTCATGCTAGAAACATGGTAATTCATGCTAGAATCATGCTAATAACATGCTAATTCATGCTAGAAACATGCTAGTAACATGCTAATTAATGCTAGAAACATGCTAGTAACATGCTAATTCATGCTAGAATCATGCTAGTAACATGCTAATTCATGCTAGATGCATGCTAGTAACATGCTAATTCATGCTATAATCATGCTAATAACATGCTAATTCATGCTAGAAACATGCTAGTAACATGCTAATTCATGCTAGAATCATGCTAGTTACATGCTAATCCATGCTAGAATCATGCTAGTAACATGCTAATTCATGCTAGAATCATGCTAGTAACATGCTAATTCATGCTAGAATCATGCTAATAACATGCTAATTCATGCTAGAATCATGCTAGTAACATGCTAATTCATGCTAGAATCATGCTAATAACATGCTAATTCATGCTAGAAACATGCTAATTCATGCTAGAATCATGCTAATAACATGCTAAATCATGCTAGAAACATGCTAGTAACATGCCAATTTGTGCTAGAAACATGCTAGTAACATGCTAATTCATGCTAGAATCATGCTAGTAACATGCTAACTCATGCTAGAATCATGCTAGTAACATGCTAATTCATGCTAGAATCATGCTAATAACATGTTAATTCATGCTAGAAACATGCTAATTTATGCTAGAATCATGCTAATAACATGCTAGTAACATGCTAATTCATGCTAGAAACATGCTAGTAACATGCTAATTCATGCTAGAATCATGCTAGTAACATGCTAATTCATGCTAGAATCATGCTAACAACATGCTAACTCATGCTAGAAACATGCTAGTAACATGCTAATTCATGCTAGAATCATGCTAATTCATGCTAGAAACATGCTAGTAACATGCTAATTCATGCTAGAATCATGCTAGTTACATGCTAATTTATGTTAGAATCATGCTAGTTACTTGCTAATTCATGCTAGTAACATGCTAATTCAGACTCGGCTTTTCAAGCCACCATAAAGTTTGTCCTCAAACTTTAATATCTAGTTTATGTTAAAATATCAGAATCTAAGGAGCATTAATGCAACATTAATTTGTCTTAGTCCAGCTACTGTCAAAAAACTGATTGTACAATTTTTTTAACAATAAGTTTTGATTGGACAGTTTCATCGTTTTCATATATATATATATATATATATATATATATATATATATATATATATATATATATATATATATATATATATATAATACCTATATATATATATATATATATATATATATATATATATATATATATATATATATATAATACATATGGGTAATACTTTATTTTGATGGTCCTTTTGAGTATTAGTAGACTGTCTGCTTAATATCTGTTGATACAGACATTCAACAGACATTTAACTGACTATAAGAAACTTTGCACATGTCAACTTACACTAACTCCAACCTAACGATCTACTATCTACTATTAATCTATATTATGTCTGTGTGGATAATGAACGTTGCATAAAGAATAAGATGACACACAGACTCTCTTTACTGCTCTTCGTTTTACTTCGCTGTTTTAGATAACAAAACACAACCGGGGATTTCCGGTAAACACCACATTGCATTCTGGGTGCTGTAGTGAAATAACAATGCCACGAAATATACAACAGTCTATAATCTAATTAGAATTAGTTGGCAACTTAAACTCAACAAAAGGACCATCAAAATAAAATGTGACCTATATATATATATATATATATATATATATATATATATATATATATATATATATATATATATATATATATATATATATATATATATATAAATATATATATATATACACACACATTTTAAAATTCCATGAAAAGCTTTAGCGAAAGTAATGTCAGGAAGGCTCTTATGCCACGTCCTTTTATTTTCCCAGTATCGTGCAGCCCTAGTTTGGATAAAAAAAGAAAGAACTGAACAAAAACCCATAGAGAGGAATCGATTCTCTGGACCGAACAGCCCTAGTCAGCTTGTTTGGCAGGTTCCTGCACAGGCGTTCACCTTAGCTTAAAGGTGAAAATGCAGGTGAAAGTTGACTGTGTTCTGGTGTTACACCACTGTTAACTTTAGCAGCCTGTACACACTGTACTCGACTGGAGGAACACTTTCCTCTATTTATGAGCATCACAGAAACCCAAGCACCTTTAAAATGGAGGAAATTCTATTTTGAGCCAGTTTAAAGGGTCAGCTCACTCAAAATGAAAATTCTGTCCTCATTTACTCACACTTTACTAGATTCAAACCTTTATGAGTTTCCTACTTCTGTTGAACACAATAGAGGAGATTTTGAAAAATGCTAAAAATCATTGACTTCCAAAGTATTTGTTTTTCATACTATGGAAGTCAATAGTTACTAATTTTGAACATTCTTTAAAATATCTTCTTTTGTGTTCAACAGAAGAAAGAAACTCATTAAGGTTTGGGTCCCTTTAGGTCTGTTTCATTAACAGTCCAGGATTTGCAAATACAATCTCAGAGAGAGAGAGAGAGTGTGTGAAAGGCTGTCCTGCTGTAAAACTGTTTGTACAGGAGATAGCAGATAGCAGAGAGATAGACGGCTGATTTAGCTGCCCTTGTCGCTGTCATGTTTTGACGATACCTTCATGGCCCTCTTCTCCAGCTTCCTCACTAAAAACAGACGTGCTAACAGGAGACACAGACGGGAACTCTCTATCTTGATGTTCTGAGGGAGGGGCCGCACCGAAGCGTTAATACTAGGGCTGGGTATCGAGAACCAGTTCCATTTTAGAACCAGTTCTAAATGTCAAAGAACCGGGTATTCTATAAGAATCATTTATCGATTCCTGATTTGTTCAGTCATTCTCGTGTAACGGAGGCCAGCTAGTAAGTGCTGTGCAGGTAAACCTCACTCCTCTGACCTCTAAAGGTGCTCTAGCGACTGACGCTAGAGGCCATGGTCTTTAACCTCCTTGGTAGAGCAACCGACTCTTTGGATTCATCTTTAACACTTCCTCCTTCATCTTACCCCAAGTGAGCTCAATAATGTTCATGTCTGGTGGCTGGGCTGGCCAATCCTCATCAATGATCAACTAGAAGTCAAGTTATTATTTGTTGCTCTTACAACTGAGATCGAAGGACAAGACTTTTGTCAGGTAGTGTATACTCAACAGCAATATTGCATGTTTTTCCAGCATCGTGTTGCCCTAAATTGTGATATGGACTATTGGCAGTTAAAGAAATAATAACTTGACTTCTAGTTGATCATTGATGAGGATTGGCCAGCCCAGCCACCAGATATGAACATTATTGAGCTCATTTGGGGTAAGATGAAGGAGGAGGTGTTAAAGATGAGTCTTGATAAACTCTGGGAGTCCTGCAAGAACGCTTTCTTTGCCATTCCAGATGACTTTATTAAGTTATTATATGACAAGCAGGGCTGGCGCATCCATAGAGGAGACCCAGGCGACCGCCTAGAGTGGCATATTACTGAGGGCGGTAAACTGTGTTGAGCAGTAAACAATTGCCAGTGCACTAGTAAGTAAACCACAAAGACTATTCCACAAAGAATGAAATGTATGAAGTGAGAATGAAAAAGAAAGCACAAGTCATTATTGAAGATAATTCCCATTCTTTAAATATATAACATTTGCATACAAAAATATGCTTTAGGCAACCTGAAGTGTGGAAAAATGTCTATCAAACGCCATTATAACACTGGGATTTGAGTGTGAGTAGGGTTAACTGTATTGTCATTTCACATCGTGATGTATTATGTGACGTTGAATGTATTTGTGTCGCTTGTTTTTTATGTGACATAAGCGATGATGTTGAATCATGTGGTGAAGCCAAAGACAAATCTTCCTCTTGTGGATAATAAAGAAAGTCTAAGAAATAAAAGGACGCAAAACACAAGCGGTGTTTGTGAGGTAGAGGCTGATCTTTCCTCCGTTGATTCAGTCACATTAACATACTTGAGCTTTTTAGGATCTTTACTATGCTAGGAATCTACATGGCAGGCTAATTATACGTTCTGCGAGGTCAGCCTTCCTTGTTCACCAAATGCTTTCTATAACCTGTTTCTCTAATCAAACCTATTGAGGTATTTTAAAACACACTCCAAACTGTGTGTTTATCTTTCAGGGCAGGAGTCTTTGAAATCTGAGCCCGTTCACATAGCTTGTCGTAGTTCATTCTTGGATTGTTCTGGCCACCCTGCTGAAAAATCCATCTTAAACCAGCCTAGGCTGGTTGGCTGGTTTTAGCTGGTCGACCAGCCTGGTTTTAGAGGGGTTTTAGCCATTTCCAGGCTGGTTTCCAGCCATTTCCAGCCTGGTCTTAGCTGGTCAGGCTGAAAAATGACCAGCTAAATCCAGCTAAAACCAGCTTGACCAGCCTGGTTTAAACTGGACATAGCTGGTTTTGGCTGGGCTCCCAGCCTGTCTAGACTGGTCAAGCTGGTTTTAGCTGGTCATTTTCCAGCCTGACCAGCTAAGACCAGGCTGGAAATGGCTGGAAACCAGCCTGGAAATGGCCAAAACCCCTCTAAAACCAGGCTGGTCAACCAGCTAAAACCAGCCAACCAGCCTAGGCTGGTTTAAGCAGTTTTTTTCAGTAGGGCAGAATGGAGAGTACAGCTATCTCCTAGTGGGAAAACAGTGTAGTTAGAGATTTTTTTTTTTCACCCCAATCATTTATTCAACCTTCACCTGTTCAAAAAGTATTTGAGACTTTTATTGTCATTTACAGTGGCGGTTTTAGGCATGGGCAATGTGGGCGATCGCCTAGGGTGGCATCTTGCTAGGGGCGGTGTCATGAGAAATCGAGTCCCCCCTGCAATCGAGTCCGCTTAGGACTCCAATGGATCAATGATCAGAAGCTATTCTACTTCTCCACAGTGCAATTATAATCATATTTGGTGCTATTAGTCTATTTTCAGTCTTGAGATTTTAAGACTAATCAGGGGTGCGTTTCCCAAAACCATCGTTAGCCAACTAAGGCGCAATTTCCGTCATTACAAACATAGTTCGCTGATTTGCAGTTTCCCAAATCCATCATTCCAATGAACAATCGCAGACTGCGTCGCAAACTTGTGCACTTGCATCTACACCTCTGGGGCTGTAGTTAGAAACAGAGTTCCAGCATTAAGGTCGTCTCTCTTAGGTGTAATTTGCTGTCAAAGTTTTTCTGCAGTTCAGTTTTAGCGATCTTCATGTTTACACTTGTGCTCCCTTCGCAGTGTACTTTAAAAAATCGATGCCATTTTAAACACAGCCTCATGACGAAAGCTGTAGGTGAGCTATTATTTAAAAGAGCAATTTATGTTACGTCTCCAAAGCTTGTGAAAACAAAAAACATAGCATACGTTAATGCTGTTAATTTATAGTGGGTTATTTATTAAGTATCTGTACAGTATATAACATGGGCCTGCTGGTTTGAACATTTCTGCAGTGGTTTACATGTGTCAGTAAAAGTAGACTTTTCTAAAAAATTAAAATTAAATAAACATTATCCTACCTAATAATAATAATAATAATAATAATAATAATAAAAGCATCATCATCATTAATATTAAGTTAAAGTGACAAGGAGTGACATGAATAAACACAAGGGCAAAACAGAAATACACACTAAGACAAGACAGGGCTGTAACAATTGCTTTTGAATGTTAATCCTTAATGTTTTCCTGCTGTTTACGTTATTAATCACATGCATAATAACGTCTAAGGAGACAGATGACAAAAATATTGTGCAAAGTATATCTGAAATATCACATATAGAGTGTCTCACTACATGAGGAACATACATGAGTATGTGTTCAGACAGACAAAGTACAAACTGAACTTCATGCTCTCTCTGTCTTCTCTCTAACTCTCTCTCTCTCTCTCTCTCTCTCTCTCTAACTCTTGATAAGACTGGGGTCATTTCTGGGCCCTGCTGGCTGTCTCTGCTCTCACTCTTTATCTTTATAGTTCACATGGAGCGTTTCTGGGTCACATACAGTATGATGACATGCTGTAATCAAGCTGCAACTCCTCAACCGCGTTCATTAGCACAATAAAATAACACTTGTCTTCTACTGATAGGTTAACTGCACACTGTAAATATATTAAGGCTACTATAAAAAAGAAACGTGTACACAATCTACATGCATTCAGTCATGGACTGATAGTTGCT
Source organism: Danio aesculapii (assembly GCF_903798145.1). Lineage (NCBI taxonomy): Eukaryota > Metazoa > Chordata > Actinopteri > Cypriniformes > Danionidae > Danio > Danio aesculapii. The sequence continues at coordinate 46,931,801 of NC_079457.1, forward strand.
TGATAACAAAAACTTTAAGCGTTTAAACACGACCTAAATGTAATGAAATTAAAAGAAGGAAACTTCTTTACTTCGATTACTATTAGAGATCTTTGAAAAGGAATGGAGTAAATGGCTGGCTTTCTCCACAACGACAATATAATGATCTATAATTGAACATTTGCATAATTCTAGAGGTTATGCATCATTTTGAGAAAATGTTTGGCAACCTTTTATTATATTATATTTTATAGTTATTTTATGTATTTATTTATTTTGATGAGGTTAATTTTATATTTTTATATATGAATGTATATAGATATACATGTGTGGAATGGATGTAGGGCCTCGGCTGGGTCAGTTGGCGTTTCTGTGTGGAGTTTGCATGTTCTCCCTGCGTTCGCGTGGGTTTCCTCCGGGTGCTCCCGTTTCCCCCACAGTCCAAAGACATGTGGTCAACCCAGGCTCATTCTGAAAACGTACCTCCACGGACGTTTCTGGAGACTGAAATATGTCCCGGCGGCACGTTTTTCTGCAGTTTTTGTTTTCGCGAATCCGCCAGAGGTCGCCGTGTACGCTTTTCGAGATCTCAAATTTCCCTCGCGAGTGCCATTCGCGCCTGCTGTTCTCGTGTAAACCCACCAGAGGCTGCTGTCGACTCACTTTTTGACAGACTTTCTGACTGACTGAGCGAACGATCGGCTGACCCACCCTCCCCCTTCCATAAACCCAACCAATTTTATCGATTGACCCACCCACCCACTTCCCTAAACCCAACCAACACGTTTCTAAAGCAATCCAAAAAAAGAAAAGCCCTCATCTGACTTTTTTTTACCACGTCCTCACCCTGCTATTCACTTGTTTGTTTTATATTTCGGATTCTGTTTTTGTCTTACCTGCTTTCTGGAACCGCTCTTCACCGGACCCGAACCCCTGCCTTCGTGGTCAACTCCTCTCTGCATCTCAAGTCCGCCAACATTCATGGCAAGCTAACGGGACAAACTGGTTGCAGCTGGAATGCCGTCCATACCGAGGTAAGCGGTTAGCTGGTAAGCGTGAAAAGGAACGCCGTCACACTGCCCCGTAGCGTTAGTTTAAAAAAATTAAATGCAGCCATACGTACCTCCGCTTACGTAATTACGAAACGTCCGTAGGGCTACGTTTTCACAATGAACCTGTGTTGCATGTGGTTCAGGTGAATTGGGTAGGCTAAATTGTCCGTAGTGTATGAGTGTGAATAAGTGTGTATGGATGTTTCCCAGTGATGGGTTGCAGCTGGAAGGGCATCCGCTGCGTAAAACATGTGCTGGATAATTTGGTGGTTCATTCCGCTGTGACAACCCCGGATTAATAAAGGGACTATGCCGAAATGAATGAATGAATGTATATATGTGTGTATATTTATGTTTATATGTATTATTATTTTTTATTTGTTCCCATTGGCTATATGTTCACAAAAAAATCAGTTAAAACTAAAAGAAATTAAAACCACACGCCATTTTAAAAAATATTTTGTAATAAAATGTGCTGTTGAAGTTTTAACTATCAATGTTTTACTCTTATTAATTTTACAGGGTCATTGGTGGAAATTAGCTTTTAATTATTAAACTTAAAGCAAACATTATTAATTCACTGATCCACTTATCTCACATGAAAGAAACACAATACTGGGTGCCACTTTATATTAAGTGCCCTTAACTACTCTGTACTTGCATCAAAAAATAAATACAATGTACTTACTGTGTTCATAATGTATTTGAGAACACTTGTGGTGCTCTTAAGTTGGGATAGGGGTAGGGTTATGGACAGGTTTGGTGGTATGGGTAGGTTTAAGAGTGGGTTAAGGTGGAAGGGATGGTCAATAGTGTATTCACAAATGTAATTACAGAATTAAACACTGATGTAATTACATACCAACTAGGACGACTTCTGCTGCTGGGAAACATGCATATGTGTAAAGGGTCCATCATGAACATTGTAAATCCCACATGTGGGAGCGCACTGCTGGCTAGAGGAAAGAGTGAGGTAAAAGTTGATCATCTTCTAAAGCATTTACATAGAGTTCCCTTTTCTGTTCGCAGCTGAGTGTCGAGACTCAAGTAAACAGGGATGAAAGGGCTCATCTGCGCACCGTCTTCCTGCTCTGTTAGCTGTTGTGACGCACTCATTCACAGGCCTGTTCTTCTGCTCCACTGATGTGTCTCTACATGATGGGAACACACAGTCCCTCTGGAGTGCCCTTGGCTGGAGGATGAAGCACAGAGTCTCTGGAGATCAGCCACCACCATTGGGAATATAGCAAAAATACAGCTTCATCCTCTCGGAAAGTAACAGTAAAACAATAGCTTGCGTTGGCCTCCTGTTGAGTTTAGAATTCAGATTAAGGTACTGCTGTGTGTGTATATATCTTATTTATCTCGTCTTCACTCATAGCATGTGATCAGCAGGCCTTTAAGGTCATTCAGTTCTTTACGGTTGTCAGAAAATTTGATTGATTGAAACTTAAAGGGCACCTATTATGCAAAAATCATGTTCACAAGGGGTTTAAACCAACCCAGGCTCATTCTGAGAACGTAGTCCCGGGGACGTTTCTGGAGACCGCGAAATACCTCCCGGGAGGTACGTATTTTTGCAGTTTTTGTATTTGCGAGTCCGCGAGAGGCCGCTGTGCGCGCTTTTTCCCGCGCCGTTCTCGCGTAAACCCGCTAGAGGCCGCTGTCGAACGACCTTCCGCCTGTCTGCCTGGATGACAGAATGAATGACCGTGCGACCGGCCAATCGGCTGACCCACCCTCCTCCGTCCCTAAACCCAACCAACGACGATTCACAAAAGCCGTCCAGAAAAAGAAAAGCCCTCGTCTAATTTTGACCACGTTTTCGGATTTTGACCACATTCTCACCCTGTGACGAACTTGTTCACTTCATTTTTTGATTTTGTTTTTGTTTTCTTACCTGATTTCTGGAACCGCTCTTCCCCGGACTCGAACCCGGTCGTCGTCGTTGTCGTGGTCAGCCCCTCTCTGCGCCTTGAGTCCGCCAGAGCTAACCGGACCAACTGGTTGCAGCGGGAAAGCCCTCCACACGGAGGCGAGCGGCCGGCCGGCAAGCACCGAAAGGAACGGCGTCACACCGCCCCGCAGCGTTCGCTTAAAAAAATTAAATGCAGCCGTACGTACCCCCGGTTACGTATTTCGCGGTCTCCAAAAACGTCCCTGGGACTACGTTCTCAGAATGAGCCTGGGTTGGTTTAAACACAGTTGTGTGGCAACAGTGTGTGAATATAACCAGCTTCTAATGGTTAACATTAATATAATCAGCCTTGATATAAACAGTCAGAAACACTTAGATTGACATTCTCCCTTTGTACGTGTCATCAGAGGGGGAAAGCCCCGCCCACTAGTGACCATCTCTCCCTCATTAACATAGGATAGTCTTGTTTTTGAATCTACCACCATGCTGACACACAGGCATCTGTAGCCCCGCCCTCTTTTGAAAAGAGCACAATCTCATTTGAATTTAAAGCGACGGTCACCAAAACGCCACAAAGCCTAAAAGGGTGAGTTTCAGAGAGTTAAAAAACATTATTAGTGTGGTATTTTGAGCTGAACTTCACACACACACACACTCTAGGAACATCAGAGACTTATTTTACATCTTGAAAAGGGGCCATAATTGGTTGTCACATCACTTTTATTGTCACATCATCAGCGGCACGTGTGCTGTGATGAGTGAAAAGCTTAGGTGCTGGCTTCAGACAGTGCAAAATACGGACATACTACAACATACAACAGCATACTCCCAAAAAACAGGACAATATCTAATTGGCAGTGTTGACAGCAATATGTACAATGAATAGGTGTACACATAAATGTAGGCAGTGTTGTTTTAACTTGCAGTGCATGCTACATATTGATGGTGTGCAGTGAGGGGTATGGAAGAGTCTGTGTGGGGGGTGTTAAGTGTTCATCTGTCACGATCGGAGTAGGGGGAAAAAGGGGCGAGGACCCAAGTGCTGGGTAAAGTAGAATTTATTTAATAAAATAAAACAAAAGAACAACAAAAACCACCCCAAGGAGGAAAAAACTAAACTTAACACAAACAGAAACAAACTTGGTTGGGCTGACAAGACAAGGCTGGAGCAGGAACACGGGGGAAGTATAGACAACATACGATGACAAACACATGAGGAGAATATAAACAGGAGTAATTAATACACAAACAGATGAACATAATTAACAAATAATGGGTAACAAGGAGGGTGGGACTAGACAATAGACGGGAGAGCACCTGACACAAAGAGACAACACAAGCCAGGTGCTCACATTAAACAGGACAAGAACACGCAGCCAATGAGAGAACTCATTAACTGAGTGTTCTTATGACTGGACAAACACTGAAGCACACAACAAAAGCACGCGACCAATGTAAACACAGAGCCACGTGCTTTGACAACAGACGCAAGACACGAGCACACGATAAGTGAACACCTTACCGTGCGCTCACATAAATGCAACGTGCATGTTTCATCTCAGCGCCAACCGAAACCGAAACCAACTAGACGGAGACGCTGAGAATGAAACAGCACGATGCTGACGAAACAAAACACAAACACGAGTACAAGAGCGCGCGTCAGACCCCGCGCGCCCGCATCAAGCGGGAGCGCGCACGGTCCACGCGCACCCTCCATGACTCGCACCCAGACAATGACAAAACAAGTGCTCGACCCAAGGAACCTCGAGCCGAGCACTAACAGGACAGGACAAGACAGAGCTAGTGTCCGGACTCTGCCACAAAACAAGAATTAACAAGACCAGAGTGGCAGAACCCTGACATCATCAGCCTGATAGTCTGAGGGAAGAAACGTTCCTTCAGTCGGCTGGTGCCTGACAGGATGCTGCGGAACCGTCTGCCTGAGGGAAGCAGAGAGAAAAGTCGATGGCTTGGGTGGCTGGAGTCGCTGATGATTCTCTTGGCTTTCCTCATGCACCGCCTGGTGTAGATGTCCTGGAGGGACATCAACACATCTGAAAGTTCTGTCATAATTACCTCATCCTTGTCACAAAAATGATTGAGTTTCTTTTTTCTGTTCAACACATATTGAAGATTTTTGGTAAAAATCTGCGGATTTCTGTAGAATTATTTTGGGAGTTTCATAACTAAAACCTTCATATATGAAATAAAAAGTAATACATTTTAACTTTTATTTAATGTTTAAAACGCAAATCCAATTAGATTCACTTTATGTGGTAAACAAAGCAAGTCTCTCATATAATATCTTTACTAAACGACAGAAAATATTACTTTACAAACTGCATTATACATAAATCAGATGAACATTTTCATATTAGTCAGTAATATTACTGTAATTAATTTAAAAACTGAATAAATATAGATTTACACACATTTACACAAGTAAATAAACAGAATTAATGATGGGATAAAAATCTGTGGAAAATTTGCTGAATTCTGCGTGTGCAGATTCTGTGGGCCTACTGATAACACTCTCCAATACTGCCTGATAAAACAAGTACATGGTTTTCTTGTCAACACCATAGAACCATAACCTTCGCAGAAAATAAAGTCTTTGGTGAAGCTTTTTACAAATCCAATGTACACTGAAAAAAATTATTCAAAGATGATTCCTTGGATTTACTCAATTTTTTTTTTTACGTTAAGTGGTAAGCAATTTATTTGGGCTGAATTTAAACAAACAAGTTAAGTTGAACATTATTAAATTAAATTTGTTTGTTTAAATTCAACACAAATAAATTGTTTGCAACACTTTTTTCAGTGACGTGAGTGTGCTATGTTAGAGACCTGTCTATGTAAATTCCCAAATACTTGTATGACTGCACCTGAGTGATTTCTTGATTATGTACAATCACTGGTGAATACTCGAGAACACACTTGGGCTCAAAGATTATTTGCTTTGTTTTTTCGTATTTACTTTTAAGGAGCTTTCATCACACCACTCAACGAGTGAATCAATTTCAGAAAAATGAACAGAAACAGGATCTTGTTTTTTCAGCGAACTTAAAATTACTGCATCATCTGAGTATTTAAGAATACAATTCTGGGAGGGCCCGCTTGAGCGCTCATTAGTATATAAAGTAAACAGAAGTGATGAGCTCACACAACCCTGAGGGACACCAGAACTACTATATTTAACCTGGGACAAACTATATTTGACTTGGGAGTTCTGTTTGTTAAAAAGGGAAGAAAAAAAAAACATTCAGTCATTGTAGGATTTACTCCTAACTCTTTAAGTTTCCTAATTAAAACATGTGGTTGGACCAGTGGTGTAGTCCTAAAAAAAAGGTGGTGTACTATTATACCCGACTGACATTTTAAATGAAAGTATATATATATATATATATATTTTTTTTTTTTTTTTTTTTTTTTACATCGGTTACCTGTAACTATTAACTTCCACAACGAAAGGGAAAAATAAAAACTATGACAATGTTGTCAATGTAAGTCAATGGTTACAGGTTTCAAGCTTTCTTCAAAATATCTTCTTTTGTGTTCAACAGAAGGAAAAAAAAAGACGAACTGATTTGGAACAAATTTATTCGTTTTAAAGAGAGATGCTAATAGTCTAATCCTAATGATTTATGTTTAGCTAATAGTGACACCCCCCCCCCCCCCCCCCCCCCCCCCAGCAGCAAGTGTAGCTTATATAATCATTTCAATACTGAAAAAAAGAGTCAATCAAGATAGTTAAAACAATTTAGTTCACTTTTATTTAAGTTAACTCAACAGGGCCTGTGTGTGCATACATGGAAAGACAGCTTTATTACTCACTTTACTGGCTTATTACTTTACATTTAATAGGCTCCTTTAAACATCAGTCAGCCATTATTTTTGATTGTCACATTCCTGCATGCTTGTTTTAAACCAAACTATCAGGAGTCTGTCTTCTGTTGTCGCTATTATATACTAGTAGTTACCCTTTTACATCGCATATTGTTACGTGATTTATGAGTAGCCTTTGCTTCAGCGTTTTAGTGTTATATATAGTGTCGTTCCCTGTAGCGGTAGGTACGATTAAGACATGTGAAATACTTTTACAGGGGCGATTTTAGGATTTTCATGGATCAGGAACAGATCCTTTTGGGGTAAACAAAGAAAAATGTACATTTGAAAGTAAGAATTTAAAATAATACACTAAAATTAGGGAAGTTTAATCAGAAAAATGGAAAAATAAGTGAGTATAGCAAGGGTATATGCAATTATTGATCCTCAGAACTGGTAATACCCAAACAGCTTGTGGAAAAAAGTAAGCATACTGAGTAAACATGCATATAGCAAGGACTACACCACTGGGTTGGACCACCTATTAAAAAAAAAACAGCTTAAACCAGCCAAGGCCAGCCTGGTTTTAGAGGGGTTTTGGGCATTTTCAGGCTAGTTTCCAGCCATTTCCAGCCTGGTCTTAGCTGGTCAGGCTGGGTGATGACCACCT